>NW_028241423.1:0-35211 GCF_964263255.1 Lissotriton vulgaris | reverse complement strand
CAACAAAAGAAACATAAAGAAATATACATTCTTGTAACACATCTTCTCCATCTTAACAGGTACAGAAGAAATAGAGTTAAAAGAAAAATTCTAAGAAAAGTAACAACTGAATTAGACAAAGAAATAAACTGGTAAATAATTAACGTTCAAATCAATGTTATTATAATACTAAATACATTATTTAAAAACTTTTCTAATAATGTAATGTTTAATTTCTCCTAGCACCAAAAAGCAAACATGACTGAAGGAGCAAAATGTGTGTATTCTCAGAAAGGCAAACTACTTCTTTGTTACATGGGATATGTATACACTCAAAAGAAACAGAAAGATATGAAAGTTTTTTGGAAATGCACTAAATACTATTCTAACAAATGTTATGGGAGAGCTATAACTCAGGAAACTACTGTAACTTATACTAAGGAACATAACCACCCACCCAATGTTACAGAAATAGAGATTAGAGAAGTGCTTGATTCCCCTAAAGAAGCTAGCACTACTAGTGATATAGCAACAACTACTATTCTAAAACAGCAATTAAGTGCTCTACCCCAACATGCCTCTAGCCAACTACCAAGTATAGATTCCCTTAAAAGAACCATAGTTAGACAAAAAAGAGCTACAGCAACTACTCCTCCCACACCTACAACTTTTGAAGAAGTGCAATTTCCCCCTGAACTCTGTGTAACTCATAATAATGAACCATTTATACTATATGACAACAACTCAAAAGATAAAAGAATAATACTGTTTGCCACTGCAGACAACTTGACTAAACTAAACCAATGCCAAACTTGGATGATGGATGGTACTTTTGCAGTATGTCCTAAACCTTTTTACCAATTGTACACTATCCATGGTCATTTCCAAAATGCTAATATTCCATTCCTATATGACCTCCTACCAAACAAACAAAAATCTACCTACCAAGAAATCCTAACCAACGACAAACAACAAACTAATGACGCTTTCCGACAAAAAATTATCATTGGTTTCGAAACAGCAATGATAAACAGTATCCTAAAAATATACCCACACACAGCAATACAAGGTTGCTATTATCATTTTAATCAATGTATATGGCGACATCTACAGAAATCTACATTAGGAGGTCGATTCCGATCCAGTAAAAAATTCCGCCGTACGATTCGTATTCGTAGCCGAATCCGTACGAATGGAAATCTTCCGTCCGACCTGCGTAGTACGATCCATTCCCGCCTATTCCCATACGAATATCAGCGAACCGTACGAACCACAGTCGAAGACCCGTACGAATTAGCGTCGGAAATCCAACCGTACGATTTGTAAATATGCCGTACAACCACACTAGTACGATCCTGTACGGGAACCCTGTACGCGATTTGTACGGACCAAAGTAGTCGCGCATGAAGAATGTATCATACGGAAAATATCGCCTCACAGCAAGCGGCATCAACATATACCAACCTTGTACCCCTCGATGAAGCGTACGCGACCCCCCCACCCCCCAACGATCAGTATAAGTCACCCGCACGGACAAGTACAAAACGCACACACCCCGATCAAGCGACCGTGAACCCCCCACCCCACAACGGTCCATATAAGTCACCTGCACGCACAAGTATGACACGCACACACCACGATCAAGCCTACGCGAACCCCCTACCCCCCAACAGGCCCTATAAGTCAGCCGCATGCACAAGTACGACATGCACACACTCCGATCAAGCGACCGTGAACCCCCCACCCCACAACGGTCCGTATAAGTCACCCGCACGCACAAGTACGACACGCACACACCCCGATCAAGCCTACGCGAACCCCCCCACCCCCCAACCGTCCGTATAAGTCGCTGGCATGTACAAGTAGGACACGCACACACCCTGATCAAGCCTACGCGAACCCCCCCACCCACCAACGGCCCGTATAAGTCAGCCGCACGTACAAGTACGACACGCACACCCCCCATCAAGCGAAATCGAACCCCCCACCCCCAAACGGCCCATATATGTGACCCGTAAGCACAAGTACGACCCGCACACATAACACGAACCCCTAAACCAGCACAAGGACTTTGCAAACGAATCGCACAACAACACTAAACATGTCTCATGTGTACACACCATTGAGAAACAATGTCCTGGCCACATCCAAACAGTCAAACAGAGGGCAAAAGTAACACCCACCCCATATAACACACACACCACCTGCCAGCACATCAACAACTGCACCCATTAACCTTCACACATACACTCTATCACATCTATACCCACACCACCCACTTCACAATCAGACCCACACACCCTCTTCCATACACACCATCACCCCCTCAATCACATACACCCCACACCATGACCACACCAAAGAATCCAAAGTTCACTAACCCGGAGAATGAGATCCTTACAGATGAAGTCGTCAGAGTCGAGCCACAGCTGTTTGGCGCATTGGTCAGACAGACCAGCATAGCTGAAAAAACACGCATGTGGGAGAGGATCGTTGACAAGGTCAATGCTGTTGCACCCATCAGGCGCACCAGGCTTGAATGCCAGTCCCTCTGTCTGTCTCCCTCTGTCTCCCTCCCTCTGTCTCCCTCTGTCTCCCTCCCTCTGTCTCCCTCCCTCTGTCTCTATTCCTCTGTCTGTCTCCCTCTACTTCCCTCTGTCTCCCCCTGACTCCCTCCCTCTCTCTCACTCTGCCTCCTTCACTCTGTCTCCATCTCTGTCTGTCTCTTCCCGCTCACTCCCTCTGTCTCCCACTCCCTCTCTCCCTCTGCATCTCTCTGCCTCTCTGTCTTTCTGCCTGTCTCAGTCTCAGCCTCTATCTGCCTGTATGTCCCTGTCTCCCTCCCTCTCTCTCTCTCCCTCTGTCTCCCGTACACGTACGACACGCACACACCCCGATCAAGCCTACACGAACCCCCCAACGGTCCATATAAGTCACCCGCACGTACAAGTACGACACGCTTACCCCCCATCAAGTGAACTCGAACCCCCCCACCCCCAAACGGCTCGTATATGTGACCCGCAAGCACAAGTACGACACGCACACACCCCGATCAAACCTATGTGAACCCCCCCACCCCCCAACGGCCCTTATAAGTCAGCCGCACGTACAAGTATGACACGCAAACCCCCATCAAGCGAACTCGAACCCCCACCCCCAAACGGCCGGTATATGTGACCTGCAAGCACATGTACGACACGCACACACCCCGATCAAGCCTACGCAAACCCCCCACCCCCCAACAGGCCGTATAAGTCACCCGCATGCACAAGTATGACACGCACACACCCCGATCAAGCCTACGCGAACCTCCCCACCCCCCCACGGTCCGTATAAGTCAGCCACACGTACAAGTACGACACGCACACCCCCATCAAGCGAACACAAACCCCCCCCACCCCCCAACGGCCCGTATAAGTCACCCGCACTCACAAGTACGACACACACACACCACGATCAGGCCTACGCGAACCCCCCACCCCCAACAGTCAATATAAGTCACCCGCACGTACAAGTATGACACGCACACACCCCGATCAAGCCTACGCGATCCCCTCACCCCCAACGGCCCGTATAATTCACCGGCACGCACAAGTACGACATGCACACACCCCGATCAAGCCTACACGAACCCCCGCACCCTCCCACGGTCCGTATAAGTCACCCGCATGTACAAGTAGGACACGCACACACCCTGATCAAGCCTACGCGAACCCCCCCACCCACCAACGGCCCGTATAAGTCAGCCGCACGTACAA
This sequence comes from Lissotriton vulgaris, assembly GCF_964263255.1. Classification (NCBI taxonomy): domain Eukaryota; kingdom Metazoa; phylum Chordata; class Amphibia; order Caudata; family Salamandridae; genus Lissotriton; species Lissotriton vulgaris. Next base: position 31,474 of record NW_028241423.1, on the reverse strand, counting down.
GTACGACACGCACACCCCCCATCAAGCGAAATCGAACCCCCTACCCCCAAACGGCCCATATATGTGACCCGTAAGCACAAGTACGACCCGCACACATAACGCGAACCCCTAAACCAGCACAAGTACTTTGCAAACGAATCGCACAACAACACTAAATATGTCTCATGTGTACACACCATTGAGAAACAATGTCCTGGCCACATCCAAACAGTCAAACAGAGGGCAAAAGTAACACCCACCCCATATAACACACACACCACCTGCCAGCACATCAACAACTGCACCCATTAACCTTCACACATACACTCTATCACATCTATACCCACACCACCCACTTCACAATCAGACCCACACACCCTCTTCCATACACACCATCACCCCCTCAATCACATACACCCCACACCATGACCACACCAAAGAATCCAAAGTTCACTAACCCGGAGAATGAGATCCTTACAGATAAAGTCGTCAGAGTCGAGCCACAGCTGTTTGGCGCATTGGTCAGACAGACCAGCATAGCTGAAAAAACACGCATGTGGGAGAGGATCGTTGACAAGGTCAATGCTGTTGCACCCATCAGGCGCACCAGGCTTGAATGCCAGTCCAGGTGGTATGATCTGGGGAGGGTGGTCAAGAATAAGATGGTCCAGGATTACACCAATGCACACTACACTGGAGGTGGTGATCCCCGCAGACCTCCAGTATACCAGCCCTGGGAGGAGAAAGTCATGACCCTGCTGCCACAAGTGGGAGTACATGGAATAGCAGGAGCCATTGAGCCTGGTGAGTATACAAAAAAACATGTAATATGGGGGAATTTACAACAGTGCCCAGCAGTATGGAGGTGTGTGGCCATGAGTCCCAGCAGTGCCCAACAGTATGGGTGTGGGTGGCCATGAGTCCCAGCACTACCCAACAGTATGGGGGTAGTTGCAAGGGGGAGGCTGAAAGGGTAGAAGGTGTAGGGTAGGAGGCTGCTCTCATCTCATATGTCCCAGGTACACACCCAAGCACCATGCTCAATGCACAGGGAGTGTGAAATTACAGACTAGATAGTAGACTACAGCTTCCCAAACTTTTCATGTTGGTAACACACTTTTTAGAGATGCATCATTTTGTGACACAGTAAGGCAGTGTAGCAAGTGAGCGAGCCCGAACCACCTGTCTCCATCCCTCTGTTGCCCTCCTCCCTCTGTCTGTCTCCCTCCCACTGACTGTCACCCTCTGTCTGTCACCCTCTGTCTCCCTCCCTCTGTCTCCCTCCCTCTCCATCCCTCCTTCTATCTCCCTCCCTCTGTCTCCCTCCCTCTGTCTCCACCCCTCTGTCTGTCTCCCTCTGTCTCCCTCCCTCTGTCTCCCTCCCTCTGTCTGTCTCCCTCTGTCTCCCTCCCTCTGTCTCCCTCCCTCTGTCTCCCTCCCTCTGTCTCTATTCCTCTGTCTGTCTCCCTCTACTTCCCTCTGTCTCCCCCTGACTCCCTCCCTCTCTCTCACTCTGCCTCCTTCACTCTGTCTCCATCTCTGTCTGTCTCTTCCCGCTCACTCCCTCTGTCTCCCACTCCCCCTCTCCCTCTGCATCTCTCTGCCTCTCTGTCTTTCTGCCTGTCTCAGTCTCTGCCTCTATCTGCCTGTATGTCCCTGTCTCCCTCCCTCTCCCTCCCTCTCTCTCCCTCTGTCTCCCTCCCTCTTGCCTGTCTCCCTCTTGGCTGTCTCCCTCTTGTCTGTCTCCCTCTTGTCTGTCTCGCTCTTGTCTGTCTCGCTCTTGTCTGTCTCGCTCTTGTCTGCCTCCCTCCCTCTGTCTAACTCCCTTTGTCTCCCTCCATCTGTCTCCCGCCTCGGTCTGTCGCCCTCCCTCTGTCTCCGTTTCTCTGTTTCTCTGTCTCCGTCCCTCTCTGTCTCCGTCCCCCTCTGTCTCCCTCTGTCTGTCTACCTCCCTCGATCTGTCTCCCTCCCTCTGTCACCCTCCTCCCTCTGTATCCCTCCCTCAGTTTTCCTCCCTCTGTCACCTCACCCCAGCTTCCTGGCACACACACAGCCGCACCTGAGCACTTCACAGGTCTTTTAAAGACCATAGACCAGAGTGTCTAGGGATGTCTCTTAATTACCAGCAGTTATGTGCTAAGTGCCTGCGACACACCCACCATTTGCAGGACACACAGTTTGGAAAGCACACAATGGGCCCTGGTGTAGGCAGCACAAGGCCTTCCTGTGATCATTGCAAACACAAACACCAGGACAAGCTCAGACATCCTGTGCAGGAACCCACAACCACAATCATGGCAGCATGCTTCATGGGGGCACAGCCAAACCACGAAGGATGGACTCTTGAAAATCACACTACTAGCATGGCCTGTCACACACACCCCTTACATTAACTTATCCCCTGTGAACAGGCAATGGAGTGCAACACTGTCACAATTGTCAAGTAGCACAACAAAACAATCACTCATATGAATACGCATCCAACTTTAACATGCACAGTGCAGATTCTCAAGTCCATTGTGCCTCTCACACAATGCACTTGACCCATCTCATGAACGATTTGGATTCACTTAAGTAGCACCATGGACATGGTATTGACAAGGTGATGCATCTTGGAGAAGTGCCACGTTCTAATGCCAATGAGCTAGAAGTGGGTGTACAGGTCCAGGGGGGTTGGCATCGGTTGGCCATCACGGAACAGCAACACCTATCAAAAGTAGCTGAATTGAATCTTTAAAATTCAGCTCTGTCTCTTACATGAACATGCTGCATCTAAACCCTGTGCATGCTTGACGCAGGCATAAGGATTGACACTGTATCCGGAATGTTGCGTGAAACAGAGCACTGCTGTATATGTGTTGTGCCGGCAATACAAGACACAGCAATGGCTGTGTCAGTCATTGTCAAGAGAATGGAACATGGAAAATACCCCTCAGTACATGGTAATTTGCTCCCACTACATACACAACTGAACAATGACAGCAATGTAAAGCTGATGGAACTGTGATGCTGACAATGGATAACAAATTAAGATGTTTGATGAAAGTGCATTAACAGTGTCTGTCTCTCACACCCACAGGGCAATGTGTGGAAACCACCCCCAACCAGGGGGGTGAAGGATCCCAGTCCCAGGCTCAGCAGGACCCTGACCCCACCGACAGCGACGCCACTCAACGCACCTTGGATGACCCCAACCGACCTGGCCCCTCTGGATCCCAAACCCTTGCAGCAACTGTATCAGATACATCTGCGCCAACGACCAGACCCATTCCCACCACATCCCAGCAGACAGGTCAGAGCCCTGCCCATGACTTACCAGAGAGCCAGTCTGAAAATGAGGGACACCCTTCGGCGGGCACCCTGGAGGTGGCAGACAACATTCAGCCTGCCAACACTCGGGGGTCCCGTCGATCCGATGTGCCCACAAGCGCAGGTCGTGCTCGTGTGGGTCAGGGTGGTGGGAGTGGCGCGAGGCGGAGGTGATATTCTGGCCAGTCAGCTGCAGGGCCTGGTATGACTGAACTGACTACCATCCTGGAGGCATACCGGCAGGACACCAGGGAGGTAAGCCAGGTAGTGCAGGCCCCCAACGAACTGAAAGAACAGCAGGCCGAGCAACATGCCAGGCAAGTACAACATCATGGACGGGTGGAGGCAACACTGGCTGAGCTCTTGACGGGGCATCGGGATATGAGCCAATCACTCCATCAGATTGCTGCCAACATGCAGCACCCTCCCTGTGTCACCAGGCCAGACACCTCAAGGCAAAGTACAACACCAGCCACAGGGAGGGAGGAGGAGGAGGAGGAACTGTCTGACAGAGCGTCCCATGCATCGTCCAGGCCTGCACGTGAGGGTCCCCCAAGGAAGAAGGGTCGTCCACGGCTAAGACGTTGAGAGGCAGTGGGGCATGTACAACTCCCAGGACACCTGACCTGGAATATTTCCCTTGGGTGCAACAGCATCACCTATGAGACTCTCCCACATGGACTTGCTGGTCACAGTCTGCCCAATGATGCCAAGGACTGTGGCCTGGACTCTGTTGACTGCAACTCCAGCAGTGAACTTTGGATTCCCCCCTTTCTGTACAGCACCTACTCACGTTTCCTGCACAAGATCACCTAATAAATATAAGAAACATCATACTCATTGGTGTAGTAATCATGTACCCAGAGTATAAAACATATGTGTGTGCAAATGTATGAAATGCAAGAGTATTGAACAAACTGCAGCCATCCACACACTTGGATCAGAGTCCGAGTGAGGACACACATAGGTCACAATATTCTAACAACTAGATACATGGATGGCAATACAAACCTGTGATGGTTACTAAATGCTGGAGGGGGTTTGCCTCACAAAACTGCAATTACAGACAGGCACAGGAGAGTCACTTGGAGGTGCATAGATCACGGTTAAAAAGCTAGGTGTCCACATAGGGAGTACCTACATCTGTGTCCTGAGGTATGAGCTATCATCAGCATGCTGCTGTACTGTGGATGTGATGAATGGTACACAGGCCAAGGGTGGCAGGACAGACTGTGGGCTATGGGATGTAGCACTCTATCCAAGATCACCTGATTACGTCATCACCCCCATGGAGCTACAACAACAAAACTCCTGTGAAGGGTGCAACGCATCCAGAACACCTAGCCACGCCTGACAATTCTCTGCAACAGAACGGCCACATCACACCACACCCAAGAGACGTGGTTTTGGTGTGTGTCCCCGGTGGATACTTGACTGTCTGTGAAGGCTATGTTGAAGTGGTGTGCCGAGGTTGCGTACTGCCACCTTACTGTAAGGAAGGCAAGGTGTGCTGCTGTGGTGTTGACAAGGTAACACAGTACAATATTGTGCTTCAGGAAGGTGTGTGTGTGCTGTACGAGGCACATGACCTGGTGGTACGTAGACACACTGTCTTGTGGGTCAGCATAGTCTTGCCAGTATCTGTTGGACACAGAGGCAGAGAAGCTGTTATGGGTGAGTTTGAGGTATCGTGATACCAGGTGGATGATTGTCTGGTGTCCTGTGTGTGTAGGGTGGCTGGAGCATGCTCAACAAATGGATGGAAGGAGGAGTATCCTGTAGGCGTGTGTGGTCCTGGATCTGGCCAGTCTGCACTGCATTGTGGCTGTGGATGCAGCAGCAGTAAGGAGTGAACACATGACGGCAGAAGGAGTGAGACAACATGCAAAACAAGCACATACCGCAAGGGCATTGGCAAGCCACAAAGTTGCATGTGTATGTGAATGCAGGATTGTCTGCTTCACTCACGGTCACTGCAAGCAAAATGGCAGAGTACTCACCAAAGATCACGGTCAGAGGATTAGGCCCCTTAGGGACAAGTGGGGCACAGGACACACAGCGTCAGCAGGTGTAGTCTGCACGTAGTGTGTTCCAAGCCAAACAGCAGTTACACAGCCATCTACCTCACACACAATATAGTACTTTTGCCTTTACCAACACCATGCATGTTATCACTGTACACGTAAACACCTATCAACAATGAACTTACATTAGGCCATATTGAATACATGCACATTAGAAGGACATGTGCGTTGACATCAAGGAGACACAATGTTCTGTGGCAAACACACGTCATACACAACATGATGAATTACCTTGGGAGGCAATGCAGCATTATCAAACGTACATGGTCAGTGGCATTGCCCTGAAGACAAAAAAGGACATGCAATGATGTCACCTGTAATGCAGCAGAAAGATCCTCCACAAGACTTACTTCATCAGAGTGGTGTGATGCTCAAAGGGTTCCACCTCCGAATAGCCCCTTGGTCTGAGTACAACTGACAGACACAAAAGGGTGATCAGGCGAGGGAAGGAGAGGATGGGAACTGCAGGGAAGGTGTCCTGAAACAGAGGCAAGCAAGCATTAGGACTACATTCTCATGTCACTCATACTACTAATACCTCATGAGATACACTATACCAGTCACACCTGTGAAGTGTAATGACTGTACCCAATTTGAGATCACTGATAATGCTATGACATAAGATCAGATGCTTCAACAGGGACACATAAAACCTAGGACAGTCTGTCACCTATTTGATTCTTGTGTAACACTCACAAGTCTGCTACTATGCAATGAGATCCATGTGGACAAAAACTAAGTCACAGTGTATGATGATGTCTCCCATACAAAGAAAACAAAACGTATGGAAGTGCTACTTAGGCTAATTGTAATATCTGTATATGTCCCTGTGTACCCGTAAGGGCCATGAAGGCAAACTTTACATCACCCACAACAGCTGTGAGCATCACATATGATGAGGAAGCTAATGACCTAAATGCAATGAAGACCCTCTGTAGCCAGTCTTGTGCTCTAGCAATGGAGCCTCACTATGCTAAACATGACAAGCAGGTGGAAATTAAGTCAACAGCAAGTACTGAGGAGCCAAGCCACATAAAGAACCCTAACGTCACCCTAGATTGCTGCAAGGGACACGAGAATCATGTGAATGATCGCACTCCACTGGTGCCACGGAATAATTTACATGAGCTTCAGCCCATCATTTTGATGTCATCAGCGCAACATACCTGGCATCATGTGAATGAAAGCAGAACTTCAACTCACTATGAAGGCTGGCGTAGCAGTATTCTCTACCTGCACTGAGGTAACAACATGACAGTGACATGACATACTGCCACAAGGGGCAATGCATCCATGCAAACCGAATCACAGGACAGTTGTCTTAACATGTGGAACATACACTGGGCCACACCTACACAACATGGTTTTAGGGAAACCAAACTGTACAGGCCCACAAGGTTGAGGGGATGATCCAGACACATCCTGCTGCCCACAGTGAGGCTGCAATCCCCCACAGAGTCCGTGGTTGTGACCTCCCACACAATGTCAAACCATGGTATATGCAATGTTTCAGTGTCAATGTCTAAACACATTAATGCATTCTCCAGAGTCTAAAACAACGACAGATGACTGTCAGATGGGGTGATTATCCTGTCATGGGAGTGGGGCTACATGTAATAGGAATCATGATGTTGTTGCATGTATTCATGGTTAAACAACATGCGCATGACCATGTACCACACAATTGAAACCATACCAACGCTAAACAGCCTTATATGAGTCCTTACCCAAATTGACATTTCCACATGTCCGTGCATGCTCCGTTGATTTGGCTGACGTTGCTATCATCATGAGCAATAGCAGGCTGACCAAGATGACACCAACGGACAACAGGCAGGGTGACCTGGGAATGAGAGGCACACAAGGGGTCAAGTTCTGTATAATGTAATTCATACATGGTCATGTTGAATAGCCTGATGTTGTACTACACTCGTACATTCCAAGTTCACACATAGCACGTATGTGTGTTGCATTACATCTGCACCTGTGTGACACTGCACAACAAACATCAAAGTGACATTGCATACAGTCAGCTGGATACACAGCATGCTACCCATGCAACTCTATGGTACATGCTTCAACAAAATGCACCTATGACTCACCATTATGAAAAGAAGTTGCGGATGAGGTGACTCCGGATATCATCTTCAACCTCCTCGTCACTGGCATCCTGGGCAAGGCATTCATCTTCAACGGGCGGATGTTCCAGCTCATCAGGATCTAGGATCAGTGGCACGACCTTCTCCACTGCCATGTTGTGTAGCATGCAGCACACCATGAAGATGTTACACACCTTGAGTGGGGTGTATTGGAGGGCTCCACCTGTCTTATCGAGGCACCTGAACCGGCTCTTCAGGAGTCCAAATGTACGTTCGATCACCCGCCTGGTCTTCCCATGAGCATTGTTGTACCACTGGTCTGCAGCTGTCCTGGGGTTGTGTAGCAGAGTCATGAGCCACGGCATGTTCGAATATCCTGCATCTCCTGCAAATTGACATCATGGAAATGAGTGTGTAATATGATGCAGTTCATGAAGTAATGACATACTGACATACATGGCTAACAGACTTTACCCACCAACAAGACATGCCCGATGGTTGTGCAGCTGCAGCATCATCTGTGGTACCCTGCTACGCCTCATGATGAATGCATCGTGGCACGAACCTGGAAAACGTGCACAAACATGTGAGATCAGCATGTTGGCAAGACACACTACCAGGGCATTTATCGAGTGGTAATGTTTCCTGTTGCGGTACGCTTGCTCCTGAGCCTGTGGTGGCACCAGAGTAACATTTGTACCATCAATTGCACCAATTACATGTGGCCAGTGTTCCCACGAAGCCGCGCGCCGGTGCGCTCGCGCACCTCCGTGCCCCGGAGCGCGCACTTCTGTGTCTGTGGCGCGCACATCCCCGAGGGCAATCGTGCCGCCGCTGCATTTAGCAAGTTCTCCCTCTTGTTATATGTCTTTTGTTTTCTAGAGTGCGGCTGTTGGATTCATGGTGTTAAATACAGAGCCCGTCACAAGCTGCAATTAACATTAATGCTTTAAACAAAAGCACAAATCTGTCCGCAGCCACACTCAAGAAAACAAAAGAAATGCAGCACCAAACACAGCGTGTGCTTTTAGAATCACTAAAAAGCACACGCTGTGTTTGTAAGCTTGCTGCATTCCTTCTCTAAATAGAGCTGGGCTGCGGTGTGATAGTGTGCCTTTTTTAAAGTTTTTATGTTAATTGCAGCCCATGAAGGGTGCTGCCATTAACATGAAAACGTTAACAGAGGCGCACAATCACCCCGCAGCTGAGCTCTATGAGAAGAAATGCAGCAAGTTTACAAACGCGGCATTTGCTTCCAGGTCACCCACGATTTTACAAGGGCTCCAGCACTCTGCCTCCTCGCCCCATCCACCACAAGGACAGTTCTTGTCTCCACCTCAAGAACCCCATATCTCGCATCCCCCTTCCACAAGAAGGGATACTACTCCCTGAGCTCTCCCTGGCCGCCTCCACAAGGAAGAGGGCCCTTTTAATACTGGGCCTTCTGCAATGAGGGCTCGTTTGGTGTACCCACTCCCTCCGCAAGATGGGCCTTTGCACAACACCCACCCAGGCCTGTCCACAACAAGTCTCCCCCACCTTCCGATTCATACATGGGCCTGTGCCCCCTGCAAGTAAAGGTTTACAAGCCCCAGCTTGACACCTGCTGCAAAGCCAGGACTGACTGATGGTGTAACCCAGGACATAGGGCCACTACGCTGCTATCTGCATACAGAAGAAGTTTCCTGGAAGTCTCACTGTTAGCAGTTTTACAGACTCGGAGTTCAAAAAACAAAATTCCAATGAAACTAAAACAATGGGCAACTAATTTCCTTACACTGGATCCGTGTTCTCCCCACCAATGTTGACAGTGGGACAAAGAGATGCATTTGTGTATCTATACAAAAAGTACGCAAATTGCAGGCATCACTTTTTGGATGGCCTAGATGGCACATTCTTAGTGTAAGCATCCAGGGACTTCTTTTTACCCAGGCGTATCTGTCCATATAATGAGAAAGGTATATGGTCAAGGACTTGCCATCTTGTGCATGGAACACTCACTTACAATGCGCCGATGAAAAACATGCTTCCCCACAAAGGGCAGCCCTGTCAACTTTCCCAGGTCGTTGCGTGATGTGCTGCTCCATTCTAGGATTTTTCTTTGAATTTTGGGACATGTAGTCGTGTTTACTCTATTATAATACAGGAATAGAAGTCCCAGAAATGAAAAAAAAACAAAAACCTTGACTAGAGTAGCACATCTCTCATGGACCCGAGAAACTTGGCAGCTATAAAAGGGTTTTGCAGCACGGTCTCTGCAATCATCGGGGGCCCCTTCTGCAATATTAATTGATCTGAACACCTGTTGCCTCCAAAGGCAATTTCTATAATACACTACTTTGGCATTCATTCCCAATGCACTTTAGTGCAAGTGCTTTGATTAAGGTGAACAAAGACTGCAACTCCCAGAATGCCATAGCATGTCTCTTTGATTAGTTAGTCTAATAGGAATGAACCAAAACTGCACTGAGCTGTTAAATCAAAATCCAAGAGTGGAAACCATGGAGCCAGGGTGCAATGTCTTAACCCTTCATGTACATGCATAATTTAAATATATAATAATTGCTGAAGATGAAAATAAAAGCTTGGCCGCATTGTGTGATCTTGTGCAAATCAGTGAATGTATTTTCTTTTATCTGACATAATTGAGAGGATGTAAAAAGAGTACTAGCCACGGTGCGCCATGTCATACATAAATAAATCTGAATATTTACATACATGTTCACAACTCGAACAAAGGAAGACACTGCAGTTTGGGTGGTAAACATGACTTTTCCTTCTCCTTCCTGCTATCTGCCTCTAGTACAGTGTGTTCTTGTACTATCATCCAGGAAGTGTTGGCACAGCTCTTCAACTCCTGTGGGGCACACAGCATGGCACTTTAAAGGTTACCCCGCCACTCCAGAGGTTAATTCGGCCTTATAAATGTTAATAAAGCCCTCTTGATATTGCACTGTACTATCGGAGAGCCTGATATTTAACTTTCAAATGTTAATAGAAGCCTGGAGAAAAAGAAGGGCAACCCTCAAATGGCTGCTTGGTGGTCAGAATGCTATTGCAGAGGGTGTTACTGTGTCGAAAATGGCAAATAAGTCAAATTACGGTTGCTGGAGTTTTTTTCATTTGATAGTTTTGGCCATTATTAACAACGTTCAAACCGTGGATTTACTTTCAAAATTGTATGTGTACACTGGCATGAGGGTATTGCACTTCAAACAAATGTGCTACGACATGTAGAAGTGTGGTTTTCTGCCTCTTGGTAAGAAGGCCTCAAGTTCGGTCTAGCCGCCATTTTGCTCAAAATGGATGTATCTTTCAGCATATACACTACTCCTTATTTCTGCAGCACACAACCAAGCAGAGTCATGTTTGTTAATTTCCATTGACTTGCTCTTAAGTACACAGAAATGTTGTATCTTTCAAGGACTTTCTGCTAGCTCACTGTACCCTAGTCATTCATAACAGATTGCTGTTGTTCTGGCATCAGGGATACCCTTAGGAAAAAGTGGGCGGAATAAATATTCATGAAGTGGGATAATGCTTAGGTGCTAAGTCAATATAACATTTAATAAAAATGTGCTCTGATTTGCTGAAAATGCGATACTTTTGCTAAAGTCATGATCAATCTGCACTTTCTACTCTGTTCTATGATAAGATTTCTTATATTATTCCCTGATTTTGGGCATGAGTAAAAGACTTTCCGATGCTACTAGGTATGTTGTCCGTTTCTCTATTTCTTTTGCTGCTCACTTGGGACTAAACATTATTTTGATTTGCACATTATTCTGTAATGCCCTACTTTGGGAGCCTTCATGGAACTGACTTCATTTTTTAATGATTTCTGAGCCACAGCTTTTTGATTGTGTTCTAGTGGGTTATTTCCATCTTCTCTATAACTGGACTTTAGGACTTCGGTGTTTCAGCCTTCAGCTTTTTTCTTATGAGTTTTTTTCTAGACACACACTCACGTTGTATGAAGACTTTTCCTCTAGGAGGATCCTACAAGGGAGTAGCCAGCAAGTGAAAAGATTCCTACTTTGCACCATAATCTGCAACTTTTCTGCTATCATGTCAACCCACCCGAAGTCAGCGCCCGGTGTGATTGCACCGCCCTAGAGCCACCTTGCTCAAGGGACCTGTGACCTCAGTGACTGTCACGCTAGGGTGTGCTGCTCAATAGGCCTGCCTGCAAGACTGAAGGTGAACTTCGGTATGGATTGTGGTTGACAGGCCTTTACGGTTAACCCATAGTTGCCACCATTAGGGTACGCATAATGGTGCAAAGACACCAGGGCTTCTAAGGTATAGCAAGGAAATGTGTTTCCTCAGGAGAGTGGTCTGGTTGACTGGTCATGAAGGCTGAACCTGGTTCCTCAGTTCCAAACTCTGCAGCTCTGACCATAGTACCACATCCTCTCCACTGAACACCATACTGCCCCATTGATAGAAACTTGCACTGCCTTCAGCTACAACCCAATTGTAGACCGCTATAAACTCCTGGATGTGACACAATTCAAATTACGCTTTAGACAAGAGTAATATGCTGCCAAAAAAAAGTTACAAAATCATGGAGAAAGCAAATTCTCATAAGGAATTCAAGTTTAAGTAAAGCTATTGAAATGTAAGCAGGGACAACATGGATACCTTGACGCTTTTACATTAATTGTTCAGATATCAGTGAATGCTTTTTCCAGCGGCAGAGCAGAAGTGGACACTGTCTTTGTCTTCTCTGGGCAAGAAGGAAGAGACAGAGTCCTTTTCCTTCTCTACCCGCCCTGCCCCACACTGCCACCAACGCCGAGCCTTATCTGTGGGCCTTGGCTATTTCTGCCATCCTGGGACACATGTTTAAAATAAAAAAGCAGGGGAATGGAATCTTTCAAATTAAAGAAGTAGACTCACAGGAAGGCTGGTTGGGAATGGCTAATTGATCTGTTAAATTCTGGCCTGCCCGCTCAGCGCTGTTCATGAATATTATATCTCGAAAGCATAGCATTTTAAATTTGAAGGCACAGTTGCATGCTCTCATATGTTAGACAATGTTAGCATGCTGGTGCTGCCTCATTGGCAGCATGCCTCAATTGCAGCATTGTTAGAGGGGTGGTAGAATACGTGACTAATGCATTTTAATGCGGTGATGCGGACACTAGCATTAAAATGTGTTAGTCAAAAGCCTGATGTGGCCCTACCGTAACCAAGCCCTGTAACAGTAAAATTATAATAACATTATTATAATTTTATTTTTCCTGCTCAAAGAGAGCATTGGTTAAAGTTTTCATGTTAATCACAGCGTCCATCATGAGCTGAAATCAACATGAAAATTTGAACAAATGCACACAATCACCCTGCAGCCCAGCTCTATTAAGAAAGGAAAGGCAGCAACATAGCTGCTAAGGTTTCAAATTGCTATGTTATGTTATGTTATGCTATGTTATTATCATTTAGTTTGCGCACAGATGCTCCAGCTAAGGAGCGTCCTGGCGCATGGAAAAGGTGAACATAACACAACGCAAAAGGAAACAGAAAGTGCAGAGATCAGTGTTGGGAAATTAAAACAAGTGAGTTTTCACGGCCCTACGGAATGCTAATAGATCCTCTAACAGGCGGATTTCCAAAGGGAGGGAGTTCCAGAGAGCCGCAGCTCTCACACGAAAGGAACGACCGCCCATCCGGCTAAGCCTAAAACGCGGAACAACCGCAAGAGATTGCCCAAGTGATCTAAGAGAGCGCGTCGGGACATAGGCGGATAAAAGGTTATTGAGGATCTCAGGTGCCGATCCATTTAGAATTTTAAAAGCAAGGCTGAGGGCCTTAAAGTGGATCCGACTTTTAATCGGTAACCAGTGCAGGGACCGCAGGGTGTTGGAAGTAGGACAGAACCTCGGCAGATCCACCACTGCTCTCGCGGCCGCGTTCTGCACTCGCTGTAAGCGGACAATCTCAGATTGATTAACTCCCAGCAGGAGCGAGCTGGCATAGTCCAACCGGGAGATAATCGTCGCTTGGATGATCAACTGCCTCGTCGGGGCGTCAAAAAATTTGAGCACCGGTCTTAGCCCACGCAGGACACCGAAACAGCAAGCCACCACTTTCTTGGTGTGGGTAGTGAAGCAGAGGGTGTGATCTAGCCACACTCCCAGGTTTCTTAGTTCCATCACTGGTGTAGGGGCCGGCCCTAACTCCGGAGGCCGGATGTACCATGTTACAACGCATACCGTTACAACTACCTACTATTACAACGCGACCATTACAACGCATACCATTACAACGCATAGCGCTTTGAGGTGCTGGATAGTGGTAAGTATAATTTACTATTCTAACTCCAGTCCCCGTGGACCCTAGGGAAGGTGTTGGATAGTAAATTATACTTATTCCCTATCCTAGAGCGCCCCCCAGCGCAATGCGTTGTAATGGTATGCGTTGTAAAAGTCGCGTTGTAATGGTAGTGCGTTGTAACAAATGCGTTGTAACAGGTGTATACCCCGGAGGCCACCAGACGTCCCCCCTGCAATCTGCTCCCCTCCCAACGATCATCACCTCAGTTTTTTTCGCGTTCAGCTGGAGACAGTTGTTATTCATCCAGCTGGCCACCTCTCTCAGCCCATCTCGGAACCTGGGGGCATCCTGTTCGGCATCCCCGCTGATCGTGACCGCTAGCTGCGTGTCGTCGGCATATGAGACCATGTCCGGCGACATCAGCCAGCGGCCGCACGTACAGGTTGAAAAGCGTGGGACTCAGCGAGGAGCCCCGAGGGACACCCAGGTCCAGTTGATGGAATTTGGACTGAAAAGGAGGGGTGGCAACGCAGAAGGAGCGATCGCTAAGGAAAGAGCGGAACCACTGCAGAGCAAGGCCACAGATGCCAATGTCCTCCAAGCGGTGTAGAAGGATGCGATGGGACACCGTGTCAAAGGCAGCGGTAAGGTCTAATAAAATAAGCGCTGCCGTTTGACCTGCATCCAACACACTCCGCAGATGTTCTACCATTGCCAGAAGGGCAGTCTCCGTGCTGTGACCAGCACGGAACCCATTCTGCGTGGGGTCGAGGACGTTGGCCCGGGCCATATGCTCATATAGAGCCTGGTTGACGTGGGCCTCCATGACTTTGGCCGGCCAGGGAAGCAATGAAATCGGGCGGTAGTTTTCCGGTTTTAAAGGATCCAATGTTGTTTTTTTCACGATCCGGGAAACCACCGCCTGCTTCCACTTAGCCGGAACCGTACCTGAAGTCAAGGAAAAATTGATCAGCGAACACACTACAGTACGCCCCTGAAAAGAAGAATCTCTAAAGAGGGCAGGTCTGAGCGGGTCCGCAGGAGAGCCAGACTTGACTCGTTGTGCCAGCTTAACAAACCCATCCCAAGAAAGAGTAGGGAGAGAGTATAATGCCGGGCATCTGCGAAGGGGACGGTTTCAAACCTGCCTTAACACCGTTCACGTGGATCTGTATGTGAGGAAATGCACCGTCTTTTCACTTTTTTAAGCAAAAGTTTGGAGTGATATTTAGCGCTGCACCCACACGCGCGCCTGGTTACTGGCGCACACAGCCTTGGTTGCAGCGCACATAGACCTTACACTGCTGCACACAGAGGAAAGAAATTAGAGGGAACATTGCATGTGGCATGCGTCCCAGGGCATAGAATTCCCCCTTGACATCTGTCAACTGTTCAGGAGTAGGGAATGTAATGAATTCATCTAGGTGTAGCAACATAGCAGCCAATACATCACTCAATACCTGGCTAAACATGGTTTGGGACATACCCCCCACATCACCTATGGTAAATTGGAACGTACCTGTGGCAAAGAAATGTAGGGCTGCCATCACCTTTATCTTGGGTGTCAGAGAAGTTGGATACCTGTGTCGTGGTTGCAGATGTGGTTCCAGCCTGTCCATCAGGTCCTGAATCAACTGTTGGTGGAAGCGGTAACGCCGTATGCAATCACGTTCCCTCATGGCATCCAAGTCTGGCAACGGCCTTGGCAGAGGGGGTGCCCTGCACAACATATTTGGGAGAAAATGTGTACAACTGTCAGACAAAGACAATTACAATGTACATGGCACAAGCAACACTGCTTCAACAAATCTAGACGATTTTGAGTGTGGGGTGGGCTACACATTGAGGAAACATGTGCCAGCTGGCTGGCACTCCTCCATGAAAACTGAAAGTCCTGTTGTCTGTGGAATGGATATGACATGCATGCAAATGATTTGATGGGATGGTCTGAGTGAGCAGGACAATGTATCACGTCAGTGACACACGTCACGTGAATTGCATTAGGAGGTTGTCTGCACATCCAGACAGCTGACAGCAATGCACACCCCCACATCACATGTGCCATCATTTGCACAGATATGACATATTGTGATTGAGGTGTGATATTTCAAAAACTAATACATGGACATCATCAGACTGCAGAAATATTTGATTTGGGACAAATGATCTATGATGACATCACACATATGAGCGGTTCATTAGCACAAGTGGCATGGTGTGCGTACATGTGGAACCTTGTCATCACTGGATAGAACCATCATAAATGCTCCTACAGCAGATATATTTGACAGTATGAACAAGTTACTTACCTTTGTTAACAAAATATCTGTAAGAAACAGTAGTTAGTATCATATTCCTACCTTGGAATAGATACCCCAGCAATACCAACCCCCGTGGTGGGTCTGAAAAACAAAAATCACACCAGAAAGTCCTGGAGGACGGACCGGCCAAAGAAGACATTCCTCTGGACTTGGCTGTCCAGGCAGTAGTGCCTTGTAAACGTGTGTATCGAGGCCCACGTAGCTGCCTGACAAATGTCTTGCAAGGGGACTCCCCGACCCAGGGCAGCAGTAGCAGCCGTGGCCCGAGTGGAATGGGCCCTCAGCCCAACAGGAGGCTCCTTCTTTGGCAAGGGGTAACAAGCCTTCATACACAAGATGACCCACCGAGAGTTGGTCCGCTTGTGTACCGGCCTTCCCTTATCAGCGCCCACGTAACCAACTAAGAGTTGTTCATCCACCCAGAAGTGGCGTGTGCGATCCAGAGAGTATGAGAGCGTACGTTTTGGGTCCAGACGGTGTAACTGCTCTTCCTCCTTTGAGGGATGCGTAGGCGGAAATAAGGCGGCCAAGGTGAAAGACTGCCCGATGTAGAAGTCCGTGACAACCTTGTGCAGGAAATAGGTATTGTCCGCAACACAAACTCGTACGGATGGACAGAAAGGTAAGGAGGTTATGAAGAAAGAGCCTTGAGCTCACTCACACTCCTGGCAGAGGTGATGGCAACCAGGAAAGCAGTCTTCTGAGTAAGAAGGCAGAGAGGAAAATTGTGAAGTGGCTCAAAGGGAGCCCACATCAGATATGTAAGGACTAGATTCAAGTCCCACTGAGGCATCACAAACGGAACAGGTGGAAACGTGTGTGTGATGCCTTTCAGAAAACGAGTTACAATAGGGGACTTGAACAAAGAAGGTTGAGCAGGCAGCCTTAGTAAGGCTGAACGGGCAGGAAGGTAGCCCTTGATAGTGCCCAGAGCAGAGCCCTGCTGGGCATGAGAAAGAAGGAAAAGATGAATTTCATTAGGAGGTGCAGGAAGAGGGTCCACAGCCTTCGGTGTGCACCATGCCACAAATCTTGTCCACCTGCAGGCGTATACCGACTTTGTGGAGGGACGCCTGGCTGCAAGAAGGATATTACAGACTTCAGGAGGAAAGTCTAATGTCCTCTACTGTCGCCGCTCAATCTCCAAGCATGGAGGTGGAGACTTTACAGGTACGGGTGGAGGACCGTCCCCATCTGCTGCGACAGAAGGTCCTCCAGAAGAGGCAGACGAACCGGGGGATCGACTGACATACTGAGTAGCTCGGGATACCAGTACCTACGTGAACATCCGTGGTGTGCTGGTGAGGCCGAAGGGGAGCACG
This sequence comes from Lissotriton vulgaris, assembly GCF_964263255.1. NCBI lineage: Eukaryota > Metazoa > Chordata > Amphibia > Caudata > Salamandridae > Lissotriton > Lissotriton vulgaris. The sequence goes on along the minus strand of NW_028241423.1, from coordinate 14,084 downwards.
GTAAACTGAAAGTGCTTGTGGCCTACCGTGAACCGCAGGTAGGACCGGTGGGCCAGCAGGACGGGCATGTGGAAATAAGCGTCCTGCAAGTCCTACGCTACCATTCAGTCTCCTGGGTCCACGGCAGCTAGGACCTGAGCCAGTGTCTGTATTTTGAACTTCTCCTTCCGGAGGAAGCCATTGACGTTCCTTGTGTCCAAATAGGGCGTAGGTCCCCATTGGCCTTCTTGGGTACCAGAAAGTAATGGGAGTAGCAACCACACCCTACTTCTGGCCCAGGAACGCGCACGATGGCCCCCTTGGCCAAGAGGGCTGTAACTTCCGGCTTCTGAAGTTGCAAATGATCCCCCGATACGCGTTGGTATTGCGGTGGCATGGCTTGAGGGGTTGCCTCAAGGGGGAGGGAGTAGCCCCTTGGGACGATATGCAGCACCAACCTGTCCAATGTGACAGTGCGCCAGTGGTGGAGGTGATGGCAAACCCAGCCCCCCACTGGCGTCACATGGGCCTGAAAGCACAGACTAGGAGGGTTTGTAGGCAGATGCTGCGGGGGAAGGTGTGGACTGACTTCTCCGTTGTCCCCGACCACTGGCACTGCAGTTACCACGGCCGCCACTGCGTTGGATATTAGTCTGCAGTGCGTGGCTGGCAGGACATGTGGGTGTGCCCCTTCCTTGGCCACGAAATGAGCAAAAGGTACCAGTTTGCTGACGTGGGCCGAGAGGCCCATAGACCTGGCCGTAGCCCTGGAGTCCTTAATGCGCTCAAGCGCATGGTCTGCCTTGTTGCCAAAAAGGCAACAGACATCAAACGGCATGTCCATGAGTGTATTATGGACATTGGCCATAAATTGGGTGGATCTCAACCAGGCTTAGCAACAAAACGCCACTGTGGTTGCCATCGCTCTGCCCAGTGAGTCGGTGGTATCCAGCCCACACCGGATCAAATACTGTGCCGCATCTCGGCCTTCCACAAGGGCTTGGCCAAGTTTGGCCCGTACCGCCAACGTGCACTCTGGCAGCAGTTCTGCGACCGTGTCCCACACAGAGTGGGTGTAGCGGACCAAGAGGCATGTGATGTTGGAAGACCGCTGTCCCAGACTCAGGGAGGATAATACCATCTTGCAGTATTGCTCCTACCTCTTGTATTCCCTGTCCGGCGGAGCCGACGGGGATGAGGTCTGTGAATTGGAGGCCTGGATGCCCAGGCTCTCGGGGGTGGGGTGGGTGAACAGGAAACATGGGTCGTACAGGGCCAGGTGTTGGCGTCTGGCCACGTTCCTATCACAGCCAAACCTGTAGCAGGCCTGGACCTAGTGCCCAAAATAGCGTCAGTCGATGCCACATTAAACGGCAGCAGAGGCTCAGCCGAGCTTGACTGCAGTTAAAGGACCTCAGTGAGTAGGTTGGTCCTCACGGCTGCGACAGGGAGATGAAGGGCCAAGGCTTTGGCCGCCCGCGTCAACACCACACAGTAGGTTGCCCCCTCCTCCAAAGCCACGGTAGGATTTGTGACAAAAACAGTGTCTGGCGAGGTGTCCAGACCACTCGCATCCCCCAGATCACCTGTCCAGTCCTCTTGGGACTGACACTCACATGTCAGAGGGTCTTCAGACCCCTCCCAATACTCCTCATCACCCATTCCATGATAATCAGGGTTGTCAAAAGATGGGCCCGGCTCGTTGAAGTTAAACTCCCCAAGCGGCGTCAAAAGCGGCGTCGAGCGACGCCGTTCCCACGCCGGAGCCGGATCGAGTGAGGTATCAGGGACGGCACCGCCCCAGGACGGCGACGGGGGTGACACCTGGGGGACTGTTGCCGGTGAGGTCGTGAGGTCAACCATCAACAAACAGGATCCAGAAGTGGATCCAGTGGGGCCCAGCGGCGCAGGGCCGAAAGCGCCTGCGGCATCTCAGCCAAAGCAGAAGACACCGTCGGGGCCAAAGCACCCAACCCGCTAGGGCCCCCAGACGGGTCTGCTGGGCCCGAAGCCACGGCGGAGCCTGTTGGATGAGCGAGGGACCTCATGGCCATGAGGAAGCGCTCTAACTTCTACGGCGTCGCATGCTGCCCAGGGACCGGAGGGTGTGGGGCAGGCGAAGGAACCTGCGACTCCGACGGAGCCGTGTGGGCGGTGTTACCCAAACCCCCGTCCGCATTGCGCGAGCATCGTGGGGTGTTGGAAGAGCGATGACGTCTCTTTCACTTCTTGTGCTTACCTGATGACTTTGACCCGGAGGAGTGATGTAGACTCCCGGAGCTCTAATGGCTCCGACCCCACGCCCGGACCCTCGACCTCCGTCCGGACCGTGACCTCTTGTGGTACGAGGCCGACTGCTGAAGTCTGAGCTGCTTGCGGGACCGCTCCCGCCTAGCTTCATAAGTGAGGGCCCAGCAGTCGGAGCAGCTCTTGGCGTAGTGGTTGACGTCGAGACAGTGGAGATACCAACGTTGATGGTCGCTCACCGACGTCAGTCGGTCGTAATCTTCACATGGCTTGAAACCTGCCATCCCTATTGGCACTGTACAGAGTCGAGGACTCAGGTAAAATTATCAAAAGGGATCGTACAAAGTTTAGTAACAAAATTACTAAGGTACCACTTATTAGGGATCTGTGCTGCTGATGTGGAAAAAGAAGACCTGACGTCATCACGCGGAGGCGGCGGCTAAGTACTCAGACAACGTCATCACGGCGCACATGACACCGACGATGGACGCGGAGCCGCAGACGACGCCTACCGAAGCACAAGGGTACTGCTAAGCACAAATTTCCAGATCCAGTCTAACGCATCGGGATATTCTAAGGTGAGGAATCTAATACTAACCTGTTTCTTTCAGATACAAACTGCATGCACAATCTCGCACATGGCACACACATGAAGTGGTCACACAGGGTCATGCTGGGCTTCAATTTGACATCTGTGACAGTGAACATGTAGCTGTCATCATGTGACAGTTGACTGTACTGAATGGTGTGCCATTCCAGTGTTGATGTGCATCACAATATGTTAATGACGTTACTCAGGTGAGAAGTGTTGAATGTATGTGAAACACATGTGCACCATGATTAATGACATGTCTCAACAGCTCTTCACACATCAAATGTGCCACAAGATCACATTTCCTGTGCTTCTTCACTGTCTGCCACACCTAGGGCCTGCTGATGGAAGGATGCCATGCAGATGTCTACATCCACATCGTCAACATGAGTCTAGACTACAGCCCTGCCATGTGATTTCCTGGGGTCACTCTCCTAATGGTGCCATGAATGAGGTCATGTACGCAGCCTACACATGCATTCACTTGAGCATGTCTTAAGCAGCGTACCCCAATGGTACGTGCGTGTGTATGCCTCGTTCCCTATTGCAATGTAGCCATACAGAGTGGAGCGTACCCCAAGTGAACGTGCGTGTGTACGTGTTGTTTCCCTATTGCATTGTAGCCATACGCGAGCAGAGCGTACCCCAATGGTACGTGTGTGTGTACGCCTTGTTTCCCTATTGCATTGTAGCCATACGCGAGCAGAGCGTACCCCAAGTGAACGTGCATGTGTACGCCTCATTTCCCTATTGCATTGTAGCCATACGCGAGCAGAGCGTACCCCAATGGTACGTGCGTGTGTACGCCTCGTTTCCCTATTGCATTGTAGCCATATGTGATCAGAGCGTACCCCAATGGTATGTGCGTGTGTACGCCTTGTTTCCCTATTGCATTGTAGCCATTCGGAGCAGAGCGTACCCCAAGTGAACGTGCGTGTGTACGGGTCGTTTCCCTATTGCATTGTAGACATATGCAAGCAGAGCGTACCCCAATGGTACGTGCGTGTGCACGCCTCATTTCACCATTGTATGAGTTGCATTTGCGACGGCAATCGCACCATACTTGTGTGGGGATTCAAGAAAATACATAGGGAACATCTAGGGGAACAGTGGAATGGTTAGAATGCAGCCAGGTTGTCATGGAAACAGAGATTTTAGAGTGTTCTACAGGTGTTCTGGAAAATTCAGTTGGGCAAAAGTATACAATGTTGCAAAAGTTGTTGTTCAACTCAGGCTCAGTTTTCAAACCATGCATATGTGTGTCATGGCCTTATGTGTCATGGGATTGGATGAAACATAGGATGCAAACTAATCGGGCCTATCACACAGTACTCCTTGGACTCACAGACCCTCTGCAGCACAGATATAAGGCAGCATGTGGCTGTGGGAGGGCATTTGCCTGCACAACATTAGAGTGGAAAACACAGCTACTGTCTCTGTATCCTCTGGACCCTGATTAGCTGGACATGGAGAGGGCACCTGCATTCAGTGATGGGGAGAACAAGGCCCTGCTGGATACCCTCCTGCCTAACTACAGCAAGCTGTATGGGAGACCAGAGGAGCCGGTGAGTGATGTGTGCAATACCTTGGACTGTGCACCTGTTGTGTGTGTGACACTACAGCCATTGTGTATGTATTGTTAAGAGATGCTATGTAGTTTGGAGTGAGTGCCGATGTGTACAGTGTTGTCTGCAGAGGGTTATTTGGTGTAGTGGGGTGTGTGACAGCATGTCACGTGCTGCAGTGCACCCTCATGTAGCATATATTGCTCAGTGTTTGCCATGCTCAAAGAGTGGTTTGCACCCCTTATATCATCTGTTGCCTTTCCATGGCATGTAGTGCATTTCTGTTTGCTCACAGGCCACAAACACCTGGACAATGATGCAAGTGTGGTCAGCATCCTATGCCCTGTTGTCATTGAGTATTTGTTGCACATGTGTGTCTTTGGGACATGGACCAGGTGTACTGATGTTGTCTCACTTTATATTCGTGACAGGTATCTGCCTATGAGAAGGGTGACATCTGGCTGGACACCGCCAGGGCTGTCAGGAGTGAGAGGGGGCCTCGCAGGAGGCTCAGTAACATTAGGAAGAGGTGGCAGGACATCCGGTGCTGGACCCGCCGCATCGCCAGGGTACAGCTGAAGCTGGAAGCTCCACGCCAGCATGGCGGCACCCGCCACCTCACCCCCCACATGCTCCGGGTCCTGGAAGTGGTGTTCCCAGACCTCCATAGGCAGTTGCAGGGGAGACAGCAGCAAGAAGGGGGTAGGTACATGTCTGTTTGTTGTCATGTGTGTCACATGCTACCTGCATTGCTCCGAGGCATGGTAACACTCCCACTGTTGGAGTGGTGTGGTCAGACAGGCACTTTATGCATTGGCATAAGAATGGCCAAGTTTCTGCAGAAGCTTGTTTACATGCCTTGCCCTACTCAACATTTGCCCATGGCTTTGGCTAACAGATTTTTTTCACAGGTACTCTGAAGGTGCAATGTCTTAGTATGCTTTTTCTTTTGCACATCATCATGTTGGAGGGAGGTCGGCGACACCTGTTGGTACCTTACATGTAGCACCACATGTGCACTGTGTCTGCCCTTCTTCAAATGTTGGCACTGATCAGGAGTCTCAACATGTGTTTTCTGCACGAGTCAGCCTCATTGCCTTTGTCCATGGTGAACTTTCTAATTGTCATGTGTTAGCTACAGGTGCACACTGTAAATGTACACTAATTTTGGCTTGTGCATACTCACACTGTGCAGTGTGTGTGTGCATGTACTCAAAATATTTTGCATGTTGTTTGTAAATCATAATGATGGTCAGCCACACAATGTGACTTTGGTTGTAGACAGCTGTGATGCCAGTGTGAGGTGATGGTACACTTGGTTCAGGTCCCAGATGGTCACATACGGTGGAGCAAGCAGGATCTACTGAACGCTTGCCACAAAATCGACGATTCCTGCAAGCATAGTCTATGCGTGGAAAACGATATGGGTTGCGAACACTGTCACTTCTCATTCGACCATGGTAAGAATACAACCAACACGAACTATACCATACAATGCGGACTGCTTAACGCTCGCTCACTGAGAAAACACAGGCTAGACCTATATGATCTAATCACTGAGAACCAATGGGATCTTGTGTTTCTAACAGAGACATGGCTAGATAATGAGTCTACACCCTACGCCCTTGAGGCAACTCCAGGAGGGTATACAATACATAGACTGGATAGACCCACAGGCAGAGGAGGCGGAATCGCAATTATAGCCCGTGAAAACCTACGATGCCAGCTAGATAGCTCTCCCATCCTGGACAGTGAAGCAGGGAGCTTCACTATCAAAGTGAATAATAACTACACGCTAAAGGGGATACTAATTTACAGACCCCCAGGCCCCATAGCCAGGTTCGAGGAGAGTTTGGTTGAAGGAATCATGGAAACCGTACTGTGCACTGACAAGTTTCTGGTACTCGGGGATCTCAATCTTCATCTTGATAACCCCTCAGACCACGTCAGTAAGAATTTTGGCCAGGCACTGAAAGCCCTCCAACTTACCCAAATTGTTAGAGGCCCTACCCACCAACAGGGTCATCTGCTGGACCCCATATTTGTCAACTGGGGGGAAGCGGAAGCTATGACCCCAATTCCCATCCCATGGTCGGACCACTATTTGGTCCCTTTTTCCATACGAATCCCTGGAAGTAGACCCCCACAGTCACCAGCTATGTACCACCTCAAACGGAAATGGGCTACATTCTCTCAGTCCAAATTCTGTGCTGAATTAATGAAAGGAGGAAGCCCAGGAGGGAAGGATGCTGACACAGCCAATGCTAACCTCTGCTCACGCATTAATCAGGCACTAGACTGCACAGCCCCTTTGCTAAAAACCAAATCTGGGGGACGCATAAACAAAACTGCCCCGTGGTTCAACGCTGAACTAAGAGTTCAGAAAACTGCACTAAAAAGAACCGAAAGAGAATGGCGCAAGACTCTCTCTGAAGAAACCAGAAAGAATTATCTAACCGAGAGACGAACCTACCATGGACTAATCAGAAAGACAAAAACAGCATACTTTACGAATAGGATCAGTGAGGCTGGTAACTCGACGAAAGAGCTGTTTTCACTCTATAAAACTCTTTCAAGCGGAAACCCAGCTATTGCCCCCGATGACTGCTCGCCAGAATTGTGTGACAAAATTGCAGATTTTTTCTCAGATAAAATAACAAAAATCTACTCAGCATTCCCTACGCAGTCCAAAACCGGGGCAGACTTCGTTGAAAGCCCTAGGGAGTGGGGGGATAAACCTAGACTTACCAACTTTACTACCCCTCCCACGGAAGATCTTCTAAAAATCTGCAGGTCGGTGCAGTCGGGCTCTCCGAGAGACCCTACCACACCCAAACGCCTGACGGATAGTCTAAGGGTACTAGAACCATACATTAGACATGTACTCGATGTATCTTTTACCACCAAGACAGTACCTAGGGATTGGAAAAAGGCGGTTGTTCTGCCCCTCAGGAAGAAACCTACCATCAGTTTTGAGAAACTTGACAATCTCCGCCCAATTTCACTCCTGCCCTACCTAGCCAAGGTGGCTGAAAAAACGGTCAATAAACAACTAATGGACTTCGTGGAAAAGGCTGCCTTATTGCACGACACCCAGTTCGGATTCCGCCCCCGCCACTCTACAGAGTCCGCACTGCTTACTGCAGTTGAGACCCTACGTCAGGGGGTAGATGAGGGACACACCATGGCCCTCATCCTACTGGACCTGAGTGCAGCGTTCGACACTGTGGCGCACGACAACTTGCTACAGTGTCTGAACAACGGAGGTATATCCGAAGCTGCACTCCAATGGTTACAATCCTTCCTGACAGGGAGAAGCTTCCAGGTTCGTCAGGGCGACCACTACTCGAGAGACATAGGTTTGGGCCAGGGAGTCCCTCAGGGTTCGTCCCTGAGCCCAACCTTGTTTAATCTCTATGTCTCGCCAGTGGCTTCAATTGCCGTGAGTCACGGATTGAGCATCGTGTCATACGCCGATGACACGCAGCTGGTTATCTCCCTATCGCGTGCACCCGGTCTTGCGATGGACAGTTTCAGGAACTGCATGCAAGAACTTGCAGCCTGGATGTCCACTAACTGCCTTAAGTTAAACGGCAACAAGACCGAGGTGCTCGTTGTGGGGGGGAACCCATCTGTTTGGTCATCGGCGTGGTGGCCTCCATGTCTGGATGAAGCTCCCATACCTCGCCAGGGAGTAAAAAACCTAGGCGTATGGCTCGACGCTGACCTATCTTTTGGACCCCAAATAGACCGAGTTGCAGGCGTCTGTTTTGGTGTCCTAAAAACCATAAGGAAGGTTCTTGACCTCCTTCCTATGTCAGCACGGAAAACACTGGTACACGCCCTTGTGACATCACGCCTAGACTACGGCAACCTACTTTACCTGGGTACCACCTGCAAAGCCATGAATCGCCTTCAGGTAATACAGAACGCGGCAGCCCGTCTCATCCTAAAAATCCCTAAACGATCAGAAACCAAAGCCGCTCTCAAAACCCTCCACTGGTTGCCAGTAAGAAGCAGAGTGGAATTCAAAGCCCTCTGTACATGCCACCGCATCCTGGCTAAGAAATCTCCTATTCCACTCCAGAACTTAGTGACAAGGTATACACCTGCACGCGAGCTGCGCTCCTCATATGAGGGCCTACTTCAGGTTCCTAGGGTAAAAAGAGCCCGTATGGGCGGACGCTCTTTCCGCTATCTGGCAGCGAAAAGCTGGAATTCCCTCCCTCTCCATCTCCGTCTGGATCCATCCGAATCCAGCTTCCGCAAGAACCTAAAAACACACCTGTTCTCCAGATAACGGATCACTGGTCTCCACCTCGCTCAGAGTTCTTCAGTTGCAGCGCGGGGACACGCTTTGGCGTAACCAAGCGCTTTATAAGCTACCCTTAATAATAATAATAATCACATGGCAGTTCATTAAGGACTTTTCCCATGTGGCACAGGATCACAGCAATTCAAACATGACCAGGTCTGGATTTGTGTGGCAGGGTGGGCAAATGAACAGTGATTCATCATCAGCTATCCTGTTGTCAGGCAGTGGCTCATCAATGTGTCTCTCATAGGAGTTGTTGCCTTGCCTGTTACTTGTATCCTAATATACATTGAACATTGTGTCTCTTCCAATTGCACAAGACTAGGCTTAGCATTGTGCAGAGTTCAGTGGCTTGTGACTCAAGGTGCATGCCATGTTTAGAAATGTGGCCAAATGATTTGTACCTGATATGTCTGATGTGTACAGGTGACTGATATGTTTTTCTTATTCTCCTTGCCAACAGCATCATCACCGCAATCTGGAGGAGACACAGGCCCGGACCAGACAGAGGGACCCAGCGACAGTGCCACCTGCTTTAAAGACTCAGAGGGAGGCAGTGGCACAGAGGGTGAGGAGAGTCAGCGGGCCGGGCCCCATGTGCACGACACCTCCTACCATGCGGACGGCTCGGAATCAGACTCTCCGGAGGAGGGGGAATATGCAACAATGGCATCTTCTTCATCTTTGCCTGGCCCCTCCTCCTCCAGTACCATCTCCACCCTCCCAGTTGCTAGGGTCCCTAGGGTCCGTGCTTGCCCCCGTGTCTCCTTTGTTCCCGGTACCTCAGCAATTGCCCCTGTGTCCCCTGCTGCCCTCATTGCTGAGTCTGTGAACCAACTCCGGCAGATTGTAGTAGGTCAAACATCCATGTTGACTGTCCTCCATGGACATATACACAAATCATAACCCAGTTGTTGTAGTTCATGGAGGCCATGTCATCTGCCATGTCTGATCCATGTCGGAGTGTGGCTGCCATAGATTCATCACTGACGGCAGCTCTGTCTACCCAGCAGCATCTGCCCCCCATCCTTCAGACCCATCCACCTCAGCCTCTCCAATACCTTCCCAACGTACACGCAGACGCCACAGGTCAGACACCACAACAGACACACCCAGCACACCCACACGCAAGACAAAGCGCAAATCACCACGCACCCAATCTCAAGGGGATGTAGGCACACCCACAGGGAGAGGGGATAGACATCACACATGCATCCACAGACCCACGCCAACAAACTCACAGCCCTCTACCTCCACCCCTCAATGTGTCCCCGGGTTCAGGTGGTAGTTTTTCAGAACTGGCTGAAGTGTGTAGCCAAGTCTGTCTTGCAACATACTGCGATGCACTGGCCAGTGTGGAGGAATCCACACCACCTGCACCCACTACACCTGTCCTTCCCTCTCCTGTCCCTGCGGTGCCGGAGGATTCCTCAGATGATGCCCCCACTGTTTCCACAGACGAGTGAACTCTATGTGCAGGCAAGTTTGGGTGTGACAACATCCAGGAAGGCACAACCTATTTTCTCAATTATTTGGACTGGCCATTGGCCTTCTGTGAGCATGGACTCATATTTACGTGTTCCTTTTGGATGCAGATGAATAAAGCTTTTTATTTTTGTTTCTGTACTTTAGTTTTTCTGATAATGGCTTAGACTGCTGTGTGTGTCTATTTCCTGATGGTAATGAGGTTAACAATGGTATGTTTCTGCTTTTACTGCTGGGCACTGCTGGGACTCATATCCACACACACCCTATGCTGCTGGGCACTGCTGGGGGTCTTAGCCACACACAACCTATGCTGCTGGGCACTGATGGTCATTGCTGGCGGTCTTAGCCACACACACCCTATGCTGCTGGGCACTTCTTGGGGTCTTAGCCACACACACACTTCAATGCTGGGCTCTGCTGGGCACTGCTGGAGGTCTTAACCACAAATCCTATGCTGTTGGGATCTGCTGGGGGTCTTAGCCACACACACACTCCAATACTGGGCACTGCTGGGCACTGCCGAGGGTCTTAGCCACACACACCCTATGCTGCTGGGCACTGATGGACATTGCTGGGGGTCTTAGCCACACACACCCTCTGCTGCTGGGCATTGCTGGGGGTCTTAGCCACACACACACACACTCCAATGCTGGGCACTGCTGGGCACTGCTGGGGGTCTTAGCCACACACACACTCTAATGCTGGGCACTGCTGAGCACTGCTGGGGGTCTAAGCCACACACACACTCTAATGCTGGGCACTGCTGAGGGTCTTAGCCACACACACCCTATGCTGCTGGGCACTGCTGGGGGTCTTAGCCACACACACACTCCAATGCTTGGCAATGCTGGGCACTGCTGAGGGTCTTAGCCACACACACCCTATGCTGCTGGGCACTGATGGTCATTGCTGGGGGTCTTAGCCACACACACCCTATGCTGCTGGGCACTGCTGGGGGTCTTATCAACACACACACTCCAATGCTGGGCACTGCTGGGCACTGATGGGGGTCTTAGTCACACACCCACTCTAAAGCTGGGCACTGCTGGGCACTGCTGAGGATCTTAGCCACACACACACACTCTAATTCTGGGCACTGCTGGGCACTGCTGAGGGTCTTATCCACACACACCCTATGCTGCTGGGCACTGATGGTCATTGCTGGGGGTCTTAGCCACCACACCCTCGAATGCTGGGCACTGCTGGGCACTGCTGGGGGTCTTACCCACACACACACTCCAATGCTGGGCACTGCTGGGACTCATATTCACACACACCCTATGCTGCTGGGCACTGCTGGGCACTGGTGGGGGTCTTAGCCACACACACACTCCAATGCTGGGCACTGCTGGGCACTGTTGGGCACTGCTGGGGGTCTTAGCCACACACACACTCCAATGCTTGTCACTGCTGGACACTGCTGGGGGTCTTAGCCACACACACACTCCAATGCTGGGCACTGATGGGCCCTGCTGGGGGTCTTAGCCACACACACCCTATGCTGCTGGGCACTGCTGGGGGTCTTAGCCACACACACACTCCAATGCTGGGCACTGCTGGGGGTCTTAGCCACACAAACACTCCAATGCTGGGCACTGCTGGGCACTGCTGGGGGTCTTAGCCAAACACACCCTATGCTGCTGGGCACTGCTGGGGGTCTTAGCCACACAACTCCTCTACTGCTGGGCATTGCTGGGTGTGTTTTCCACACACCACTTAGACTTACACAGACATTACAGACGTATGTCCCACACGTCTCACTATTACACTGGTGATATGCGGTACCGTACCGTACCCCGAGGTGGATGACGTATGTGCGGCACGTCTCGCTATTACACTGGTGATATGCAGTACCGTACCGTACCCCGAGGGCGATGACGTAGGTGCGGCATGTCTCACTATTACACTGGTGATATGCGGTATCGTACCGTACCCCGAGGTCGATGACGTAGATACGGGACCTCTCACTATTACTTTGGTGATATGCGGTACCGTACCGTACCCCGAGGTGGATGACGTAGGTGCGGCACGTCTAACTATTACACTGGTGATATGCGGTACCGTACCGTACCCCGAGGTCGATGAGGTAGGTGCGGCATGTCTGACTATTACACTGGTGATATGCGGTAGCGTAGCGTACCCAGAGGGCGATGACGTAGGTGCGGCACGTCTCACTATTGCACTGGTGATATGCGGTAGTGTACCGTACCCCAAGGTGGATGACGTAGGTGCGGCACATCTCACTTTTACACCGGTGATATGCGGTAGCGTGTGGCGCAACGTACCCCGACATTACAGGCGTGCAATGGTGATGTGCATTTGTGGCACCACGTACAGGTATGTTAGACTTCGTCGTACTCACCGTCTGCGCCGCCGTCGGTTTCTATGTACGAGGTGGTGGGCGTACAGGACTGGGATGACACGGACGATGGGGTTCATATCTTGTTTGTCACCTACCGGGGAGCGGTTCGGGCCGGACTCTGATTTTACGGCAGTATTAGACTCTCGTAGCAAAAGAGCCATACGGAGTGTCTTCAACACGGATCGTACTTCCTGGTACGGATGACGCGCTCTGTTTACGTTCGGACGTGGCGTGAAGCGTCAGCCGAATGCAATTCTTATGGACTTTCGATTTGTACAGAGTTTGTTACGAGTCATACGGAGTGACGCTTTGGATTGGGATCGTACTTGCAGAATGGTACGGAGACGTTTACGAGTACGAATCGTACGGGGAAAATCACTCCGTACGGAGATTCGGAGCGCTTTTTACCGGATCGGAATCGGGCCCTAAGTGTCCAATACGCCACATATAGCACCTTTGCTTATCAAATTAAAAAAGTTATCTCTCTAGCATATGTTCCTGTAACAGATGTTGCAGAGCACTATAACCTATTAATAGACAGCCCCGACTATAAAAAAAGAAGAAAGATTAAGCCCTATGCTCGACTACTTCGAAGATACATGGGTAGGAAGGCTACACCGATCAGGTCATAGAAGACAACCTAAATATCAAATAACCTGGTGGAATGTCTACCTTAGCACCCTAAATAAGGAAGCAAAAACAAACAACGCAGTTCAGGGATGGCACAACGCCTTCCAAGAAACCACAGGCAGAGGAACACCTGCTCTTTGCAAATTAATTAAATCCCTACAAAAAGAACAGAGTTACCAAGAGCCCCGAATGGAGCAATCAGTAACCCTGATAGGACCAAAATTAACTAAACAAACCAAAAAAATGTATAACACACTCCAAAGCCAGGTTACCCTCTATCCAAGTACCAGAGGATTAGAATATCTCTCAATGATAGCTAAAACCATTCTATAAAATATATCACAACTATACAAACATTAGCCATTTATAAATACACATTTTCCTACTATTACTATATGTAACAAATTGTAATTAAATTATCAAATAAAATACAAACAAATGTATTAATTTTATTTTGATAATTTACTTTCAAACTGTTACATAACATAGCAATGGAACAAATTTAAACAGATTTCCCACCCGAAAACATTTCTTTATATACTTACAGTTTTTGTCGCTTCTTCAAAAGTAATTCAATGTCGAAAAATCCATACCAAATAATCAAAAATGCCCATACAATCCAAGGAAGCCCAAAAAAAAAAAGAAAAAATACAAGCAAATCCATGGCGACTCCTCTCCAATGTAATCCACAGAGTATATCCTTCAAAACCCGAAAATAGTAATTTAAAAAAATAGACGCTCCTGGAAAACCGTAAAAACAAAGTATGTGTGTAAAAATCTGAGTATATAATACTCGTCACACTACTTTAAAAAAAAACGGACCTCCTCCAAAAACTAAAAGGGCGACGACAACCTAAAAATAGAAAAAACACATACCCACCCACACAAATACACCCATACATAACA
>NW_028241422.1:0-36452 GCF_964263255.1 Lissotriton vulgaris | reverse complement strand
CCTCGGAGCTGGTCGAGACCTGTGTAACGTTTTGCAGTATTTCTCTTTCTTAACTCTCTGCCTATCTCTCTGTCTATTCTGGTCTACGATCTTATACATGTCAGGAACCTGTCTAACCGATTCACCCAAGGGGGACTTAAACAATTAAACGCTGTCTGACTTACTAGACCGTAGCTTTAATTTATACTCTTGTTGCGGAGTCTTTTCTAGCAAAGGGGGTTTCGAGTCACTGATATCTGGGCAGTCCTTAGTTTCGTTTATTGTTTCGTGTCCATGGAATCTTTTAACGTGTTGGGCATGGATCCAGCCCTTCCTTCCCTCGACCTTGACGGCGGTCCTTGTTGTTAGAAGTACCAGCTTCGGTGGGCGCCAGCGGGGCTCGAGAGGACTTGAACGATCAAAGTTCCGAACAAACACTGTATCCCCAGGGACAATCGAATGTTCTTTCACCTTGCTGTTGTCGGGGAAGGCGGCTGCAACCTGTGAACGACAAGAAAGGAGTGCAGACATCAAGGAAGCTAGGTAATCTGTCAGCATATTACTGTCAACATCTGTAATTCTTTTTGGCATAGGCGTACCCCACATATTCGGCGGTCTACCAAAAACCACCTCGTACGGGGACAGTCCTGTTCTGGAATGAGCCACCATACGCATGTAAAAGAGGTCAACCGGCAAGGCTACCATCCAATCCACGCCTTTCTCTGCACAGACTTTCGCTAATTATGTCTTAAGTGTCTGATTGTGTCTCTCGACAAGGCCTGCTGCCTCTGGGTGTCGTACACAAAGGAACCTCCACTGGTACCCTAACAGAAGAGATACTTGTTTCATTAATTCAGAGGAGAATGGCTGACCGTTATCTGAGTACACGACATGGGGCAAGCCGTACCGTGGAAAGAACTCTCGGACCAACTGCCTGGCAGTGGTTACAGCAGTGTAGTCTGGGACTGGGTACGCTTCTGTCCATCTAGATAGTGCACATACAACTACTAGGACGTACTTGTATCCTCGACATCTGTCCATCTGAATATAATCCATCTGGAGGACTTCAAAAGGGTGGTCAGGAGGATGAAATCCACCTTGTTCCACTGGAATGCCTTTGCCTGGATTCAACTGACAACAGATCATGCAGGTACGCACTTTCTGTTTTGCTGCTGCACGCAGGTGCTTGTTGAACCAGATATTCTGTAAACTGTCTAACATAGCCTTTTCTCCTAAGTGTGCTGGACTATGTGCTGTATTTATAATGACTTGAACCATGGAGTCAGGAAGGAACCATGTGGCTTTGCCTTTTGTCATCCAACCCTGGTCAGTCTGGACCCCTCCTTGTTCAGTCCATTTCTTTATTTCGTCTGGAGTGGCATGTGTCTGTATGTCGAGTACATCTTGTGAGGGATCCCTGACTGTCATGCAGTTTATCAGTGATGGTACTTCGGTCTTCGTCGTGTCTGGGGGGATGTCTGTTGGAGTCTGGGCTGTAAGTTTAGCTGTTCGATCTGCCAGGTCGTTACCCTGGGAAATGGTGTATGTGACTTTAATATGTGCTTTGCACTTCATGATAGCTATGGCTGTAGGCAAGTGTATTGCATCTAACAGAGCCTGAATGAGGGAACCATGCTGAATTTTGGCCCCATAAGAGGTCAGAAAACCTCTCTCCTGCCACAAAACTCCGAAGTCGTGAACGACTCCGAAGGCATACTGTGAATCTGTGTATATGTTTATTTTCATGTTCTTGGCTCGTATACAGGCTTGTGTCAGAGCGATGAGCTCTGCTGCTTGGGCAGACAGTGTGTCAATTCGATGTGTCTCTATGACTTCAGTATCAGTGGTCACTGCATATGCGGCCACTAACTCTCCAGTGCTTGTTCTCATGCATGAACCATCCACATAAAGTGTCAGGTCTGGGTCTGGCAATGCAATGTCTGTCAAGTCTTGTCTTGGCTTCGTTACTGTATTATTCACTTCCACACAGTCATGTGGTGCAGTGTCTGCTGTGCTTGAGGGCAAGAGTGTAGCAGGGTTTAAAGTGTTGCATCGTCTGATCTCTATGTGTGGCTGGAATAATGTCAGTTCATATCCTGTCAGTCTTGCTATAGTCAAGTGTTGAGTCTGAGTCCTGTTCAAGAGAACTTCCACTGAGTGGGGAACCTGTACTGGCAGGGGGTGTCCTAACACTATGGAATCACTCTGTCTTATTGCTATGGTTGTTGCTGCAACTGGTTTCAGGCACGCAGGCAGAGCCTGGGCCACTGGATCCAATGTACTAGAAAAATAAGCACAAGGCTTGTGTTTTCCTGCTTGGTCTTGTGTAAGGACAGATAATGCTGTACCTTCTCGTTCAGTGACAAAAAGCGTAAAAGGCTTGCTGTAACATGGAGTTGCTAAAACTGGTGCTTGACATAGAGCTTTTTTCAATTCTTCAAGTGCAAGTGTATGTTCTTGAGTCCAAGGGAGGATAGTCGAAGACGCTGCCTCCTGTGTTGTTAACTGTATGAGTGGTTTGGCTAGATATGCATACTGGGGAATCCATTGTCTGCAGTAAGAAGTGAGGCCAATGAAGGCCCGTACCTCCTTTTGTGTCTTGGGCTGTGGAAGATTTGCAATTAACTGAATGCGGTCTGGTGTCAGCTGTCTACCCCTCTTGGACAGCAAGTGTCCAAGGTACACCACTTGCTGTGCACAGAATTGCAACTTTGAAGGGGACACTTTGTGCCCCTTGTCTGCCAAAAAGTATAAGACTGTCAGTGATGCACGTTCGCAGTCTCGTTCTGTTTGTGCTGTAATCAAGAGATCGTCCACATATTGGAGCAGTGCGGTGTCGGTAGGCATGTGAATACTGTCTAGTTGTCTTTTCAATGCTTGACTGTAAATACTAGGACTTTCTGTGAATCCTTGAGGAGCCCTCGTAAATTTAAAGCTGCGTCCATTTAAACAGAATCCGAAAAGGTACTGGCTTTCCGGATGCATCGGGACACTAAAGAAGGCGTTCTTGAGATCGATTACAGTAAAGAACGTCGCTTCGGAATCAATTGCAGTCAGTAATGAAGAAATGTCTGGGACCACTGGGTACTGGGGTATTATGCACTTGTTCAGTTCTCGGAGGTCAATCAGCAGGCCTGTAGACTGGTGGTGCATTAGGGTCAGTTCGTTTAAGAATAGGGATGACAGGAGAATTACATACATTTGAGTCAGTTTCTTCAACCACTCCCTGTGCAATGAGTTTGTCAACAATTTTCAGTAATGCTACTACAGCATCAGGTGGTAACTTGTATTGTCGGATTCGTGGCAGCACAACTCCTTGTTTCAGAGTGACACGGTGTGGCGTAATTTGCGTGTAACCTACATCAGTCGGACCTTGCGCCCATAAATGCTGTGGTACATTCTGGAGTCTGGGATCAAAATCTTTCAACACAATGTCCTTTAAAATCACGTAAAAACAATCTCACTCCTTCCGGAGAACAACAAATCACTGCTCCTAGTTCTTTCAATGTCTTTATACCAAGCAAATTTTCTGGACATGACTTAGTCAGTAACATGTCTGTAGTACGGGACAATGGACCGACTCCTAAGGGAACTGGTTTTGACACTTCGTTAACAATAGGTTTTCCTGAAAATCCCAGGGAAATATTCTGTGAGCCTGGGAGGGGTGCCCCTGGAATCTCGTCATGACTGATGGTAGTTCTGCTCGCCCCTGTGTCAATCAGAAACTTTCTGTCTTTTCCCAATACACGACTATGTACATAGGGACCCTCTTGATCTACAGGAACCTCAATTAGGGGCAAGCCAACCTCCCTCTCTAGGCTATTTCATGAGTACTGTTGATATTCTGGATAGTCTGACTGAGCGTACTGGTACATTTGTTGCGTGACATGTTGTGTGGCAGCTATTGGTTGCGGTACAGCTACTGTCTGTTGCGTGTTCTGTGGCGTTTGCGTATTCTGCGGGGTGCTATCCTGTCTAGGAGGACGCGGTCTTTCTTTTGTCTTGCCTGTAGCTATGTTGTGTTTCAGGACAGCACAATCATTTACATAGTGACCTGGTTGCTTGCAATAATTACAGTTCCCTTTTACAGGTGCCGTGCCCTTTTTATGTCCATCAGCTGGTACTGATTGTGCAACTAGTACTTTCATTTTCGTATCTTTCATGCGTCTCTTTTCATGTTCCTGTTCCTCTCTAATTCGGTTCTGGTGGTATTGTAACATTTGTAACATTTGGGAAGGGCTATTTGCTTGCCAGGTACTCTCAACCTTCAGTACTCTATTTTTGATCGGGGTTAAGGAATTCTCTACTAATTTGCTCACAAAAAGATGTGGGTACGATTCACTATTTGTCTTAAGGCCACTATTAATAGTAAAACATTTTTCGAATCTGGAATAAAAGTCACTGGTGTCTTCATCTGGTTTCTGTTTACAGGCTGAAATAGCATCCCAATCTTCCTTTTTAGTAACTAATAATCTCGGCAGGACCTGTATTAAGAGTTCAGGTAGTGCTTTGACTTTTTCCCCAAGACCAACACCAGGGCCTCGGAGTTTATCCTCATCTTCCAGTTCTGTCCAATTTATCTTTTTCTCTCCCACTTCCCAATCTTTTTCTTTTAACTTTTCATAAATGCCTGCTGGTAACAGTACTTTTAACAATTTAATGATGTCAGCGTACGTATAATCCCCTATGCGGAGAATGTCTTTTAATTCACGGTGGAACCCCCCCGGGTCTTTATCATGACAGGGCAGTAATTTTTTCATTTCCAGTATTTCTATTTTCGTCAAGGGTGTGTAAATGTATACTCGTTGAAGCTCATTCGCTGCATTTCTAACAGGATGTACCTCTCGTAGGGGGTTCTGTCTGTCTATGTGGAAAATCTTTCTGTCGTGGTGTGGGGCAGGAATTAAGTGCGTGGTCAGAAAAGTCAAGTACTTATGTCGTTGGTCTAGAATGACATTAACTAATTTGGTACCTAGGCCTCTCCATCTCTCTAGGAGTAGATCGTCCAATAACTTATATAAGGGACCTGGATCAGTATGTTGACTCTCGTACAACGTAATCAGATGTTGAACCATGTAAATACCAGCTAAGCGCTGTTCTTCCAGAGGAAGGCTTAAAAATGTTTGCGCCACTACGTCATCATTATATATGTTAGAATTACAAGCCCATTGAACGGCTGACCGGGCTAGTTCCTGTTCATGCATAGTGTGAGGTTCATCGCCCCCTACTCGTCATTTCAGTGCATTCTCAGTAGCTTGGAATAGATGTTCCAGAGAATATCTTTCTGGTATGGGAGGGCCATGTTTACTGTAATCTAGGCCTTTGGGCCTGTCAAACTGTCTTGCTCTACCTACGTAATTCATTTTATTCACTTCCTCTGCTTCGGGCTCACCCTCATCTGATGGTAAGTCGTCCTCTTTCTCGTCTGACTCTTTCCTGTGTGCGTCTGACTCATTCATGTGTAAGTTCAGAATTTCTTTACGAATTTTCCTGTACATGCATTCTATCTTTGACATCCTATCATGTTTACAAGCAGCTATATTATCGCTCCACTCCACCATACCTCTAGTTACTCCTTTATTTGGCTGGTCTTGTTCCCTAATCAGACAATTAATCAAAAAACGTATAATCATGCGTTGAACTTCCACCTTTCTTTGTTCCATGTCCTCATGAATACTCTCGGGTCCCTCCCCTGTCCTATTAAAATGGTATATTCTGTCTAAATTGTCCTTCATGCCTGGTAATGTGGTCAAATAGTCTGCAACGCGTCTCAATCGCACTGAGAATATGAGCATTTGGCCCACACCTGGTACGGGATCATATATACAATGTGAAATCATTACATTTTGTTTAAGTGGTGATGCTGTCATTTTTGGCGTTCGTTGTAATGCTAACTCTTGCAGTGCTCGTAATGGAGGTGGTGTTTGCGGTATGCCTGTAGTGGGCCCCCCTCCCATTGCCCCTTGGCTTGAATCGTCTTTCACTGTCATTGTCACTGCTGGTGTGGGTTGATCATGTGATACGGGTGGAGGGAGAAAAGGATTATTAGGATTGCTGCCAGGAGGAGGAGGAGGAAAACTTGCATTAACATAATCCGGGGCGGCCTCTTCTAGATAGGAGGAAAGAAAAATATCCGCTGCTGTCTGTTTATGACTACGTACTTTGGTCGGGATCAGTGGTGGCGGCAAATTACTAGGCACTTCCGGAGTCATTTTAACTAGTCCTTCAGCGAGGACGGGATACATGCCTTTGATAAGGGCATTTCTTTGTCTATCTGCTTGTTCTGCCTTAAC
This sequence comes from Lissotriton vulgaris, assembly GCF_964263255.1. Lineage (NCBI taxonomy): Eukaryota > Metazoa > Chordata > Amphibia > Caudata > Salamandridae > Lissotriton > Lissotriton vulgaris. The sequence continues at coordinate 30,180 of NW_028241422.1, read as the reverse complement.
CCGTTCACCTTCTTCCTGTAGCTCTTTTTCTCTGCCTTTTTCTGCTGCTTCTTTACTTCTCTCTGCTCTGTGGATTTCTTTCTCTGTTCTCCTATGCGCTTCTTTATGCCATAACTCAATGGCATCTTTCTGGGACAGTCTGGCTTTCTTTTTCCATAACGCTTCCTCTACTCTCATAATGCAATCAGCATCCCATGTCCCTGAGGCAGGCCATCTATATTTCTCTTCCAGATCCTTCGTGTAATCTACCCATAAGTCTAAGAACAGTATGGCATCTAACCCGTGCTTTTGGTACATGAAATGGCCAGGAGTGTCTCTAGGCGGGACGGGGACTGCCTCTTCAAGTATCCCTTTCCTGGTCCCTATCTGACGTAATTTCGAAAACAGTGGCATGTCGGAACTAACTTGTCGAAACTAACTTGAACGAAAACACAATATACACAAGAATAGACTGAAAACAACCATTCATACTACAACATTAAAACATTAAAAACAGATACATCCTAACTAGTACATAGAAAAAACACAATCCTGAAATACTGTTAACTTTATGCACTGCAAAACAGTACAACCATACCGGTCTCGTAAAGAGACACGTCTTTACCGTATCCACCTAAATGGACACGTCTTTACCGAGTCTGTGTACCCAGACCCGTCTTTACCGGGCTCAAATAAATGAACCCGTCTCTATGCGTTCCCAATAACGGTACTCACCGGGAAGCAACACTGAAGGCCTCGGAAACTCGATACTGGACTGGACAGCTGCGGCTGCGGCTGCTTCTGCTGCGCATGCGCCTCGGAACAGGTGGGCCTCGGGATACCTTGGACCTTGCTCTCTCAGCTTGGGCTCTGGTCGGGATGGTCCGCAATCCTCACCGCCTCGTGTGGATGCCTGGTCGCAGTCTCCGTCTCCTCCGTGGGCCTGGGGGAGTAGGCAGGAAGTCCCGCTGTCGTGTAGACTTGAAGTCCATCACGGCTGTAGAAGGGGTCAGGGGGCTGGACCTACATCACCGGCGCGTGGGGAAGGGGACTGGTCCCTATTCGGGCGCCAGATTAATGTGGTAAATAATTAATTACCCTGTCATAATTTCTATACATTAATAAGGATCATGCGTATAATGAGAGGCAGAGTCCGTGGTGTCCGATTCAGAGGGGCTTTAATACAATGACTCGAGTCACTGGAGAATCGGGTTCCATCGCCACTAAGGTTCAGGAAGGATCGTCATCTGAATCTTTATTCACAGAGTACATTATATATAGTTAAAACATACATTGAATTGGATAGAGAAGGCGGAGCGCTCCAGGAGGAGCAAGTGAAAGAGAGAGATAAGAGCACATGGGCGTGAAAAAAAGGCGTGTAAGAAGGCGTACACGTAGGTGTTTACTTGATGAGTCATAGGTGTGTCATAGGTGGGTGGATGCATAGAGGGGGTCTGCATGGTCAGCAGGTATCAGCAGGAACCTTTACCCTACTTGTGCGCGTAAAACTGGTCATGACGTGGAATTGACGTGTAACTGGGGAGAGCTGGGGGGGAGCTGACTTTAGTGCTAGTAGAAGAGTCTGGGATGTCAGAACGACCTGCACCTTTGGCATATCTGATATGTTGTGTTTGGAGGATGTATTGTCTGAAGTAAAGGTCGCTCGAGCAAGGGCTGCTCATCACTACGTGCTAGTGTGTGCATATATTTCTTCGTGCATTGCGTGGGGCCATGGGCCTTCTATGGAACGGGTTCAGTAAATCACTTGGATGGAGATAGAAAGGCTAGGCCCTATCTTCTGCAGGCGGAATATGTTTACCCCTTTCGTTAGTCAGGAATGTGTTTTCTGTGGAGCTGAGCAGATAACTGTAGGCAAAATACTGTCTTGGCAGGCCAGGCTGGGCACCTCTCGGCTGAGCAGGAAGTAAGTGAGAGGTCAGGGATACATAACTAAACTGCAGCTTTCAGAGTATCAGGAGGCTCGGAGCCTTAATTTGGGTCCTGGCTCGGCTGTGTCACAAAAACGCATCCATCTCGACTTTTAAACGTGTACCATGTAAATGCATTGGCAACATAGGCCTCAGTGCAGAATTAATGTTTCATTCATGGAGGGCCTTATAACTGACATGTTAACATTGGACGGAAATGCAGAGGCATTATTATTACAGGCATGAGAAGGGAATTGCATGATGACATGGACATACATGGGGCATAGGTACATACATAGGGTGCGTGTAGGGGACACACTGACCACGTAAAATTTCTATTTCCTCAACGTCAATGGCTTGCATAAGAGTCATCCTACAATTGTGTAGGCGAAGTAGGCAGCTACTGCTTCTAAAAGGAAGTCACTGTTATGATCCGAAAACATGTCAGCCATCCAATTGAAAAGAGGAAAACAGCATTCATGGTCTTCTATTACCGGAGCCTCTATTACCATCAGAGGGCAACTCTGTGTTTTTTCTATGTAGCTGTGTGCCAGGAAATCTTGCGCCGCTGCGAATATATTCCAATGACCCAGAACTCCTTGTATCGCTGCAAAGGCCATAATCCCTCCGTTGCAACAAAGCTGTTCATGATCAATTAACGGATTCATGAGATTTTATTTTATTTATTTATTTTACTGATTTGTAGAGCGCATGGCTGCCCGTGAGCGTCCCAGCGCTAGATGATTGTAATTCACTTCAGGAGGTACCAAGTTGCAGAGACATAAGTCCAGGGCCCACATGAAATCACAGCTCAGGCAATGAAATACAGGCTGCACACAGGTGAAATAGGAATATCGAAATGATAATCGATATGATGCATTCAAAGTCAAGAGTGGTAAGATGCCGTAGTAGTCAAGCATCCTCTGGCGAAATTGTTCTAAGTGTTCCGGCTCATTTGCGAAGACAGGAGGGACATCCATTTTGAAATAAACAAGATAGGAACACAAAAGTCGCAGCACTGGTAGTTCAACAGGAAGTCCAGAAAAATAGGTCGCCGACTATGGAGTGAAGAGTAGCAGAATGACTTGATATAATTTCTGGCAGACCAGTCAGTAAACCATTGCTTAGTAGTTATAAAAAAATAGCCTGTCTTGAAGTGGAGGATGCGTTAAAAATTTAGGGAGTCACCTCAGCAAATTGTAAAGGAAGGTCACTACTTTATAAGGAATGAACTTCTCTGTGAATATTAGCTAAGTGAAAGATATGTGTGCGAACAGATGGTAGGGTAACTTGTTTTTGTGACAGTAAGACTGTTGTTCATGTCTTGTGATTCAAGGCCGGAATTTGCTGCCAGATGGAAACATCAAGGTTCACATGCGGGGGTAGATAAACTAACTTCTTAAAGGGAAGCATATGCAGAGTGATTATTACCGCGTAAGCTTTGCCGTTTAAAAGGTCATAGTAATTTTCATTACATGAAAAAAAAATTACTACAATTACCACTGTTGAAGAATAAAGAAAAAGTCGGCATTATAGCAGGCACTGGTGTATCTTTGAAAAGACATGGAACATTACAGCGATTCTAGTTAAATAAGTTATGTGATTGAAAGTGCCTGCATGTGGACGACTAATTACATGTTTGAGTACAGTACTTTCTATAAAGATTTAGGGGCAGATTAACATGCTCCGTGCGGCAGTTTTGCTTCACATGTCACATGTTAAAAGTGATGCTAAAGTGGCGTAAGGGGATTGTAAATTTGCCCGACATTTTTTTGCCGTCTCAAAGGCATTTGTAAGTGAAAGGGAGCGACTTAGTTTTATGACTGTAGGAGGTACTGAGCCACTGGTATCTATTTATGTGAAGAAATTTATAGAATTTAAAGAGTGAAAAAACGGGATGGGTAGACTAATTAATTTGTGCATTAGCCATTTTGCAGTTGTGGCTTCGGATACTAGAAAGGGAAAAGTGTTTAGGCGTTCAATGTGGAGCATTGAAAAAAAACGTGTGTAATGGAAAGCAAACGTGGTTTGGAAATGAAATGTAAAGGTTTAAAGCAGGGGTTTCCAAAGCGGTCCTGGAGGGCCAGATGCATGCCAGATTTTAAAAATTACTACATGTTTTTCAATGGGGTTTTCCAAAAAATATGGCATGGATCCGGCCCTTCAGAACCGGTTTGGAGACTCCTAGTTTAAAGAGAGAGGAGAAAATTAAGATAGTTTCAGGGCTTTAAGCTGGCTGGATCTGTTCGAGTTTCAGCACAGGCAGTTTCTTAAAGGTAGGCTTGTTGTGTATTGGGCTGTACTTTCGAGGCCTGGCGTAGGCAGACTTTTTAGTTATGTTGTGCAGCTATTAATCTGTGTCAAAGGTATTAGTACTTAGTTGCTGTAGGTATGATGTTACGTGTTGTACCATACCTATATGTAAAAAATTAGAGGGCAAAATTTACAGTGTGAATTGTGGTTGAGAGCTGCAACGGTGGGTGAAAGTTTAGAGGGGAAAGTGGTGGGGGTAAAGGGAAAAAAAGAGTTGTGATTTTAAATGTTGCAGAAGTTCTTGTAACAGATACGTTCTGCACTAAGTTAGTGGAGTCAGTATACATATATCTGTGTTGCTATTTTCGTTTTCTCAACATACTGTTTTGTGCTGTTTACTTTATATATTTTAGTGTGTCTGGCTCGCCCTCTGTTTCTTTGTCTACTGTGCAGTTTTTTTGCATGTTGCCTATTCTTTGATTTTTACCGTTGCTGTCTCTTATACATTTTCTCTCTATGCAGTTGTTTTTCTCCCTCACATGGGCCTTTAATTATGAACGCCTTGTGCCGCTGGTGCATCACTTTTAACATGGGAAAAAGTGACGTATCTGTGGCGCAAGGCTTTCATAAATGAGACGTTTTGTATCTTATTCTTTTTGTTTCTCTTGGTCTCTTTGTGTTGGTTGTGGTTTTCACTATATTTATTCATTTCTGAGATTGTTTTATTTTTGGCCTGAAAGCACTTGTGCTCTTTTTGTATGCTTCTCTGTCTCCTGTTCTCAGTCTTCCTCCTAGATTGTCTGTATGGTGGTGTATATCTCTTTTCCTCTTATTCACTCTTCTACTCTCCATCTTTCTCTCTCTTCTGCTGTGTTTGTCCATCTCTGTGTTCCTTCTGCTCTCTCTCATCCTATTGTAGTGTTTGCCTGCTGTCCTCTCTGTGTCTGTACCTCCTGTCTTTTGTCTTCTTTGTTCTTTGTCTGTTATTTCTACTTTGTGACTCCGTCTGTATGGTCATCTTTTTCTTTATTATACCTTCCCTTTGTTTCTTGACTTTTTAGTGGTGGTGTTATTTTTCTGCCTATCTGTTTGTGCTTTGAATGCAAGTTTGTCTCTTTATGTTCCTCTTCCTGCTACTGTCTCTCTCTTTCCTGTAGTCTGTATCTCTCCTGTCCTGTATCTATGTTCTACTCTATATTTGATATTTTATTTTATATTTAGTTATGTTATGTGTTAAATAAACAATTATTGAACTTAGTTAGGCATTAGGATATCTAATGGTAGAGAATCTTGGGGAATTTATCTGTTATGCTTGTTCTTTGCTGCAATGGCTCTATGTTGTGTAATAAATATGTCTGTAATATGTTAATTACATTTTATTATTTTCTTTTTTATAGTGTTTGGTGCTGAAAAGCAACAACCTGCCTTCCATATCATAGAATTCCAGGAATTATATTCTTTTTTTCAGGTGAGTTGGTATTTTTGCAAAGGCAATTTTTTTGGGTGCACATTAAAATAATAAAGAAGATTTTTTTAAATATTTGTAAAATTTCGGTTTGGACCATGATTTTATGTTCTATTTTTCCCATGTCTGTATCTGCTTGTACTATATATGTATTTTGAGATATTTTTCCACTGAGAGTTGAAATTATCTTTTTATGGGCCTGGTGCATTTGTTCTTTTTGATGGAGTTGAGGTTTACGTATCATTTGAGTTTAATTCTTTCTGGTTTCCATGAAATAATTCTTGTGAAGTGTTCATTATTTTTGAAATCATGCTGTATTATGTTTGGCAGTCCTTTTTCTTCATTTACAGAGGGGTATTATGATATGGTTCTTGGTGTGATGGGCATCTTTCCTGCATATCTGTGACTGTACTATCTATAGGCACTGTTTTACATACATTTGCAGAGCTTTATTATGATGTGGTTCTTCATGGTTAGCATGAAATTTTGTATATGCTATGAAATTCACATGCTGAGTATGCTGTTCAAACATTTGTAGTTTGTAAAAAGAAACTGTCTCTGTGGGAAGTAGTAATCTGTTAAGTGAATGTTATGGTTTGTACAATGTGAGCTTTCTCTTTAGAGTGTATATAGTTTGAATAGCACTTTGTAGTGGTGAACTCAGAAAATGGATCTCTAAAAATTAATTCTAAAGTTTATCAATATTTCTGATATCTAGAAAATCTTAAAACAAATTTTACATTAAAATGTCTTTTAACAGCAGTAATTATTTAACGCAAAAAAAAGGATCAGTGTTAATGTTTAGGGTTATACTGCCAATTTGTTTTCAAAACAAGAGGAAGGTGCTATCCTAATATATGTAGTTAATAAGTTAGAAATTATAAGAATATATGGAGTTTAAAAATTAGTAAAGGTACTTTTAAGTTATATATTTATGAAAAAAGATATAATTTAGTCTCTATATTTTTTTTAAAAGGATACAGAAGATCAAACAGAATATAGAGATGGAGAATTGTTCTCAAGAGAAGAAATTTATTTCGAAATTATAAATGAAGTGATGGACGAAATATTAGAAGCTGTGTTTCAGGAGGAAATACAAAATGAGAATAATGATTTCATGGACATTTCCTTGGACTCTGCCTATTTAGAGATGGTGGAAGGGGATGAGACTATGAATTAGAAGAAGTCCCTGATGACGTTATGCTGGAAGTTCTATTAAATTATGAACTTTTAAATGAATAAAATTATTTTTACTTGTGACAACAGTTTTCTTGTCCTATTCGTCGTTCATCTGCTTTATGAGAGTGATAAGACATGTTCTCATGAAGTGTAAAAGAGATTGTAGTAAAAAAGATTAAAGCACTTGGATGACCGATAGTTCTTGAAAAAAGTGTACTGGTTGTATGCTTTAAAAATTTAGAATTAGAAAATACGTCTATAATGTTAACACAGCTATGGACTGTCATAAATTTAGAACCAACATTCACTACAGGATTTCCTACTCTGTTCAGAGACTTTTTCTTTGTCTTTATTCTACTTAGAAAATGAATCTGTGGTTTTAATTTGTACGTTATATGCTAGTAGCCAACTATAATATTTGTTATGTTTGTGTTTTACAGATTGTCATTTTCATTAAATCGTAAATTAATATGCCGACCAGAAGTGAAAAAAGAAAGCTCTATAAATGGACTTACAATTTGAAGAAGAAAGAAATTCAAGAATTATCAAAAGAACAAAGAACGGATAAAAAGAAGTGTGCTCCTGGTAAGAAAACCAAAAGTTTTTTGAGAAGATTATGTCAAAGTAAAACTGTTAGCGCTAACGTTCAAAAGGAAAAAGAGTTATCAGTATCGAGAAGGAGAAATGGAACCAAACATAAAAATGTTTCTGGAATCAGCAGAGAGGAAAATCTTTATAGTTAAACTCGGACGAATCAGTTTACACCAATCAGGAAGTGTATGTTTTATAACAGAGTAGTTTCGAATTTATTAAAAAAGGAGAAAGTTTGTAAAAGAAGATCTGCTTTTTTTAAAAAGAAACAACATATAGAGGGTATTGTTCAGCGCGCGTTTGAGACAAAAAGAACAATATTTATTTTAGTACTTAATAGAATAAATACACTAAATAAGGCAATCCGAGTTTTAAAAGCTAAAAGTAAATGGAAGAGACACATAAATAGAAGTAATTTTTGTAAAGTGTTTTCTGGGAAGTGGATGCATACTTCAACTTCTGAACCATTTTTTAATGAAGAGAGTTACTTTCAAAGTAACGATTTATTGCATGAAGTTGACACCAGTGGTCGAGCATATGAGGAGAAGGATGGTTGTGTAATTGAGAAAGAGAAAATTGTGGTTAGAAATGCAGAAGAGGTGATGGCTGGAGAAGCTTTAGAGGGACGTCCTAATATTCCTGTTTACAGTTGGAATTGTATTAGCATTTGTAGTGTACGACAGGATTCAATTGATTTCTTTCGCAATTTCTTACGTAAGTACACTAAAGAAAGTCTTAAAAAAAAAATGTAATGTTGCAAGAATTAGATCATTGCAGAGTGCGAGAAAAAATAGGTCTGCAAGGTCATTCTCTGGCTTGTCTTTCTAAAAAAATATGCCAGAGTGTGTTTCATCACTTCAGGATGTTAGCAGTGCATCATACCACAATGAGAAAATTAGTGAGAAAGTTGTATTATGCAAAAGTCCAGCACTTAAACTTAAACAGTTAAATAGTGCTCTTTTGCATGGATGTGAATTAGATGTTAAGAAGATTTGTGCAGAAATTGAGGTAAGTTATTTTGGTCCAGAGGAAGATAATGCAGAAACTGATATAATTATAGAAGGAAATGTGTTAGAAAATGTTGTAATTGTTATTATTGAAAATTATGAACAGGAAATAACAAAGTTTAAGGTTATTGCAGGTGAGAAACCACATTTTTCTTGTGTCTGTTGTCGACACATTCATTACAAAAGTCAAACTAGGTTAGTTGATTCATATTTAAAAAGTGAAGATGAAAGTAATAGTCAATGGAAAGATTTTGCAACTTATTCGTTGGTGGATAACTATTTTGATTTGGGTTTTGAGCAACGTATTTGTAAATATTATTATAATAAATTAAATGAAAATAGAATGCCTGCTAGAGCTGTCCATAATAATCTTGAGTTGATAAATATTCCATCGGAACTGATGGATTTAAATACTTATGAGACTATTCTAATTCAATGTGTACATCCTTTTCAGGCTATTGTTCGTTTGGAGCCTAAGACTGGCAAATTAAATCCTTCAGATTTACAAAGAGGATTAAAGGGTAGAGTTGTATATTTGCCACTTGATTTAAAAAACATATGGAAACAATTGGTGTTGAAAATGTAGAAGAGGAACCTCTAGTTATTCTAGTTAATGGTGTACCTACAAAGAGTAAGAAAATCTGGCAAGATTTAGTGGATGTTAGAAAAGTCAAAAAGGCAACGTTGTATTTAGTCCAAAACAATAAGTACTATAAAGATGTATACGTAGAAGAAGAAGAAGTAAGTGAAGAAGAGGACACTGATTTGTCTATTGGACAAATTGAAAAAGTTGACTTATCTAGAAGTGAAGAAATTTATGAGCATTACAGTGTTCATCCACTGCATTCCAAAGAAGCAATAGGGAATGCTATTGAATTATTTCAAATCCTATTAGTGTATGGGAAGAAAGTTTGGAAGGTCGTTATTTTCCACAGTTATTCCCTACAGGTGAAGGTACACGATATGATGATCGACCTATGCAGATTCCTGCATCTGAGTAACGGACAACAAGATTATATGCAGAAGATCCAAGGTTTTGCCAATGCATTCCATATTTGTTTCATCTTCTGTTTGAGAGTGACTTATCTGGTCTGTCTTATGCAATAAATCATATCTTAAAAAGTGGAGTTCATCTGCAAAATATTTCAGCAAAGGAATTTATGGATAAAGTGCAACAGAAAGATAGTGTTTTGGATTCACACCTAATTAATTTAATGGCTTGTCAGCGTGGTACTAATGAGCATTGGTACCGTCGTCATGGAGATTTGAAGTGCATGCTTAAAAACTTAGGAGCACCTACATGGTTTTTAACTCTAAGCTGTGCAGAGTATGCTTGGGAAGATTTACTTGAATTTCTTCGGGAGGTGAATGCAAACATAGAAAATATAAACTACAAGACACCTGGAGAACTGTGTTCATTAGATCCGGTTAATTTTTGCAGATATTTTAATCATAGATTTGAAGCTATGATGTCTTTTATTACAAACAAGAAAAATCCGCCTCTTGGTGAAGTACTGGATTTCTTTTGGAGAAAAGAATATCAAGCAAGAGGTGCTCCTCATATTCATATGCTGTTATGGATCAAGGATGCTCCTAAATTTGGAACAGACTCGGATGAGAATGTACTGTCTTTTATTGAACAGTATGCCACTTGTGACATACCTAATAGTACAACTGATAAGGACTTAAGAGGAAAAGCGTTACGTTTTCAAAGTCATCATTGTGGAAAATATTGTCGGCGAAAATTCAAATCAAAGAGTAAATTCTACACCAAATGTCGTTTTGGATTTGCACGACCGGTACTTTAAAAAGGAAGAGTCAACAATTTGATGTCATCTTTGCGACATAACATCAGAAGAAGGTCACCTAAAAATACGTACAATTTAAGAAGAGGTGAAGAATCCAAATATATAAATGACTATAACCCAGTCATTTTGTCCATGTGGAATGCTAACATGGACATAGAATATGTTGCAGGCAACTCTATTGCTGTAGCTCGATATGTAACGTCTTACATCACGAAACCTGAAAAGACGGAACTGAAGGAGATGTGGGAAGACATTTCTCATGAAAAGAGCCCAAGCAAGAAATTGTATACGTACAGTTTGAAGATGTTGTCTCATCGAGAAATTGGAGCATATGAATGTTGCGATCGGTTATCATCAGCAAGTCTTTATGCAAAATCAAGGACTATTCTCTGGGTGAGTTTGGGTCTTGCAGAATCACGAAACCGTGTTCTGAAACCTGTTCGAGAAATTGAATATTTAGCCCAGAAAGAACCAAACAGTACAGACATTCTGAAAACAAATATGTTGGATACATACTATCCAAATAGAAGTACTCTGCTTGAAAACATTTGTCTGTATGAAATACTTCAAAACTACACTTTTAAAAGGAATATTACAGAGAATATTGATAAAGGTGTACACGCTGTAATTGGACATGAAGGATGTCTGGTGAAACAAAGAAAAGGACACTTGATTAATCATCGAAAACTTAGTTGCGATACACCTGACAAAAGAGAATGTTACTATTTTGCTCCTTTGCAACTCTTTAAACCATGGCGTACAGAAGAGGAACTACTTGGTGACTTTGATAGTTATGAAGATTCATTCAACGCATCTAAAAGTAGGATTGAATGTCCTGTTTTTAGTAATTATCTCCAAATGTTGAATGATGAAATAGAGCAATAAGCAACAATTGCAGCGGAGATTGCTAGAGATAGTTCACAAGGTAGTCAAAGTTCAGCTTTATTAGGTCAAGATCCACTGGGACAACCAATTATCCAAAATGAAGCAGCCACTCTAATGGATGAGGTGGAAAGAGCAATGCAGCAAGGTCAAGAGGAAGTAATAAACTTAGAAGAATTAAAGAAGTAATTTAATTGTGAGCAAAGACAGATATATGATGAAGTGACAGAGCACATTGAGCATGGCTTTCGTCATGAGAAAAAAGATTGCTCATGTATGTCATTTGAACCTATTCGACTATATGTAAGTGGAGAAGCTGGAACTGGTAAAAGTTTCCTAATTAAAGTAATTACTACATATCTACAGCAAAGAACTCAGTCAACACTGTTGTGTGTTGTTACTGCTCCAACTGGATTGGCAGCACATAATATTAAAGGTATTACTTTACATCGTTTACTGATGCTGCCAGTTGAACATGAAAATAAATTACAATATCACAAGCTATCTGGAGAAGCTTGTTTTGAAGTTTCTAGAGGCCCCTCAAAAATGAAACTTCTTATTATTGATGAGGTAAGCATGGTATCCAATGTAATGCTTGCTTTTGTGCATTTAAGAATGCAACAGATACTTAAGACACACTATGATGTGTTATTTGGAGGTAAACATGTCATAGTTTTTGGAGATCTACTGCAGCTAACTCCTGTGAAAGGACAACCTGTATTTGAAACTGTTACGCATGAGGAGACCAGAAAGTGCCTGGGCAGTATTGGAAATGTTAATATATGGTCACATTTCAAATATACTGAACTGATTCAAAATATGCGACAGGCAAAGGATACTAAATATGGAAATATTCTTCAAGATATAAGGATTGGAAAACTAACTGAAGATGCGAAAGACACTCTACGAACACGATTTCTTTCCAAGCTGTTTCCTGATGAAGATAATGTACCTGAGAAAATATATAGTAAAGAGGTAGCAGATAAGTCAGTGATATGCTTGATGCCAACTGTCAAAGAATGTTCAGTTTTTAATGAGAAAATGTTGAATTTAGAAAATCAAGAAATTAAGAAACTGAAAGCTAAAGATAGAATAGAGCATGAAGGTAGTACTATTGTTTTGTCTGAAAAGTTGAAGTTAAAATTGGATTCTCTTCAGAAAACTATATCTAAAACTGCTGGCTTAGAGAAAAATCTGTATGTATGTTTAAATTGTCGGATAATTTTACGGAGAAATTTACATGTAGAAAGAGGATTGGTAAATGGAGCAATGGGTAATGTTGTTGGTTTTGTCAATTACACAAATAGAGATGAGATTGACTTTTTAAGAATAAAATTTGATGGAATTGAGGAAGTTCAACAAATTAGTCGCTGTTCAACTCGTTTTTTGCTTGTGAAAGACTTATATGTCCGTCGGAAGCAATTTCCAATTTGTTTGGCATATGCAGTGACTATTCACAAATCTCAAGGTTTAAGTGTAGATTGTGCTTTGGTAAATATTGGAAGCACTGTATTCAAAGAGGGTATGGCGTATGTTGCTTTATCGCGAGTTAGAACTTTATGTGGACTTTATCTAATTGATTATGATGAGACAAAGATTAGTGCAGATTTAAATTGTGTGAAGGAGTATAATAGGTTAAGAAGAGAATATGCTCCATGTTTACCTCAATATCCTTTAATTGAAAGGCGTATGGTTGGCCAAAAAAGGAGAAATGAGGAAAATGTGCTGAAGTAGTCAAGAAACGAAGAAAAAAGATGTAGCTGTCGTTGGTAGGCGTCAGACAAAGCTTAGTATTGAAGAGATTGTTGGATTTAAGTTTGAAAACAGGTCTGGTGTCAACTGCTATGCAAATGTAGTAATTAATGTTGTTTTTTCTAAAAGAATGTTAAGCAACAGATTGTACAAAATCGGGAGCAAACATTTTGTTGTTCATTACATTCTGTATTTGAAAAATGTAGCAGTGGTGATAGTGAAGTAGCTGGTGTTTCAGAACTAAGGAATGTTTTAGACATATGTGCAGGACTAAATCAATTTTCTCAGAATATTCAGCAAGATTGTCAGGCATTTATTATGTATATGTTTACAGTTTTGGAAGATGAAGGTGTAGATATTGATAGTCTTTTTGGCCTTTCTTATAAATGGGAACATAAGTGTGATAATTGCTCATTTTCAAGTATTACTGATATACACAGTGAAAGATTTATATATTTAACATTACCAGACTGTAAAGAAGTGTCTTTTAATAAACTAGTTAAAGATGCGCATCAGAACATGATCTGTTCTCAATGTAAGTCTGAAATGTTATCAACTTTATTTATCCACAGATATGGACAATATGTAATTTTAATGTTTCTACGATGCAGAGCTGATGGGAGTAAATTGTCAACTTTAATTAAAAATTTTGTGGCTTCTCAAGTATCTATTTCTAGAAGAACATTTGTAACTGTAGCCATTATTTTTCATGAAGGGCCTTCAACATCATCAGGACATTACACAGCTTATTTGAAGTGTCCAAGAGGCTGGACGCTTTGCAATGATAGTCAATTGACTTATAAGAAACGTTTGCCTTTTGCCTTAACTAACTCCTATCTGCTATTTTTGCAACCCAAATTTCAGTAAAATGACCTGGTGTAGGAAGATTAATACTGTAAAGATATGAAACTCTGTTGTTTAGAAATATCATGTGACTGAGGGTGTGCAAATCTAGAAATGAAATTTGTATTTGGCATAGTGATAGCATCAGGTACAAGTTTACTTAATGTTTGATGGTATGGAACACGTTACAAATAATAACTGGAAAGATTCAGAAAAGAATAGATAAGACTAAGATTAAGAAATGTCAGAAAAAAACTACTTAACTCATAGTATTTGGCCACGCGGAAAAATATGAGACAACAAAATGAGTACTTCAGATAATTATTTTAGAACATATATGGACGCAAGTTTTTGGAGAGGTTTTTAAAAGATAACGAGTTAACTTATACAATTTGGCCACGCGGAAAGATATGAGAGAAGAAAATGTGTACTTAAGATAGATTTTTATAGAAGATACTTGCACTAGGCTTTGTTGAGATATATTTAAAAATAGGTCGTATAGTTTAATTAGTTTGTAACTGTGGAAGATGTAGTGTGCTTACTGAAGAAATTGCGAATTTGAGAAAAACATTTAAGACATGTCTTTTTGAGGTATTTATATTATGTATGGAGATTTTGTATGGGTTTTTTAAACACAATCATTTTGATTGTGTTTTTTTCCCCGCTGTTATATGATGATTAATATTGAAATCACTGTTTATAGTGAAAATCAATGTATTCTGAGGACAGCAAAAATAAACCATGTAATATGTTGTTTAAGTCATTTTGTTACATTGAATTTAGAAATATGTATTATAACTGATTTTTTTACTGTCTTCCACAGATATTACATTTATAAGGTAAGTACAACTAATAACATCCAAGAGTTTTGTCTGCCTCTCTCTTATTCTTATTGTTTTGAACTCCTTCCTTTCTCAGTACTGTTTAGTCACACTTATTCCATTTAACTCATTCACATTTTGTGTTGTTTAATTTTTCTCTATTTCTGTAACATCTTTTCTGTCACTATCTTATTCAGTCTATCTATCTCTTCAGTTTTTTTCTACTGTTGTCTCATGGTGACTCACCTTTATTGACTTAAATGTAAAGGGCCTCACTTATGAAAGCCTTGCGCCACCGATGCACCAATTTTCCCATGTTAAAAGTGACGCATGGGCGGCGCAAGGCCTTCATAAATAAGGCCCATAATTTACTTCTCTTACCCTACTTTATTTCAATTTATATGTGTCTTAGAGTGCTTGTCTATTTGTACCTTGTTTACTTTCTGTTACTCACCCTTTTTCACTCTGTTTCTCTTACTGTTTTTCCTTTATTTTATTAAGATATTCCTGTATTCTTACTGTGTTTCTGTAAGAGACTGTTTAGTTTGTGTACTATCACTGAGCATACTTTTATTTTCTCTCTTACTTTACTTTCGTTTAGACACTCATTCTTTCAGTGCTATTATGTCTTTCAATTAATTAAGTTATTTATTGATTTATATACTAGACATTCTGTCTCTGTCTCTTTCTCTCTCCCTTGGTCTTTTTTTCTTTTACTTCATTGACTCCTACTTTTTTTGTTTTATGAAATGTACATTATAATCTTATTTTTACTTTACTTCCACAGATACTATGTTTTAAAAAGAAATTTACTTTTACTTTTTTACTATTTCTTAGGTAAGTATAAAAAAATAAAGAAACTTTTCCATCACTGTGTCATTTTTTTGTCTATCCTGGTAATAGCAGTGTCATGTTTAATATAAGCACTTCCACATAGGATTGGGTGCATTGTCATAAGGAGTGCTTTACAAGTGATTTAATGAAATCAGCGACATTTCACTGAGTGAGTTCAGCAACACTGATATATGAAAACATTGGTGGTAAATGATATTAAATGTTAAATGGTGTTCTTTCCAGGACTTTAAGTCCGTTGGTGCAGTGGCAATTCCGCCTCAGTGTTAGGGGGGCGGGGGGCTGAGTGGCGCTCGCATGCTCATGATGGAGTCACTCCTTCACGTGCCACGGTTGAGCTGTGCTCAAGACAGAGCGGTTCCGTCATGGCCCCGCTCAGTCAATAGAACGCGCCGCGGAGGCGCAAAATCAGTGCTGCGCAAGCGCAGCGGTAAGGCCATGACAAAACCGCTCCGTCATGAGGACAGCTCAGGCGATGCTCGTGATGGAGCGGCTCTGTCATGAGCATGGGTGGAGTTAAGAGGTGTTAAAAAAACTGGGGGGTCTCTTCTGTTGGTTGTAATTTAGAGGGCACTTTAAAACACATAGGGGCAGATTTATGATGACCTTGCGTCTCTTTGCGCCACAATTTCGTCATTTTATTTGATACAATGACAGTGCAAATATTGCGCCACATTTACAACGTTATGCATCTAGGAGATATGTCACATTCTAAAGCCCTGCACCATAAGGAAGTGTTCCTCTGAAGGGGAGGCGTTCCTGTGCAGGAACGCGTCTTGAAAGTGGCTGAGTGAAATCCAGGAGATTTCACTCAGTCACTTTCAGGCCCATGCTGTTTCAAAACTCTGCATGTGCTTGAAGCAGGCGTAGGTCTTGACGCAGCATTGTGAATATAGTGCACTGCTGAGCCTTGCTGGAGCTGCATCACACTTGCGACGCAACTCTAGCAATGTATTATCTTTCCGGCACAGATGCGTTACACATCTGTGCTGTTTTTGCACCATGGTGCGCCACATTATAAATGTGGCGCACCATAGGTGATGGAGCAGTGGCATACTGTGGCGCACAATAACTGGTGCATCTCTGGGGATGAACCAGTTAACAAAAATCTGCCCCATAGGTTAAAAATCTGCGTTTAGTAGAGTGTTGGGCCTTTGTAGTGTTATGTTTTTTCTGTTATTCTATGTAGATATGTAATATTGCAAGTTTTTTGTCATGAAAAAGAAGCCATGACTATTGGCTTTGCGAATGATTGCAAGATTCTTAAAATTAAAAAGCAGCAACCATGGCATTGTTCAATATAGTATTGTAAATACTTATGTTTAAGAATGATGAGAGAGTAAAAGAAGGTTAACCTGATCTTTTAAACTTATTCACAGGCTTCTTTAAAGGAAGTGTTCTATATGATTGTAGCGTGGGTGTTTCACTTTTTTATACCTAACACAATGCATTCTGTATGCTGTAGCAGGAGGAGTACTACATACGTGAATATTCTTCAGTACTTATTTTCATTTACTAAGTGGTAATGAGACCGACACAGAACTTCAATGGGCGGGAGGGGCTGTTCCTGTGCTCCTGGAAGACTGCGAGGCCGCTGCAGCAGTGGGAGTGAGACCTCTCAGAGGGGAGCAGCGCAGTTGCTTTTGATGGCCACAATTACAGATAACAGGGTATGGATGTCCGTGGAATTTACGGATGGTTAGTCACTCTAGAGTGTGCGCGGCGCCCCTGGCACCTCATTACGGCACACAGGGGAGCCGCGTTGCACAGTTTGAGAATCAGAGACTTAGGAGACAAACCTTCATAATAGCAAGGTCCCTAAGCAATAAAAATCGCCGCTGCTTGACGTTGTAAATATCGACGGTATGGGCGGAATTTTCTACGGTGTTAGTGCTTTAATATCAATGAGAACACATATGTGATAGTAAATGCTGTAACAGCCGCGGTACTTAACATTATCGCGTAAAAACAAACGTTGGTTTTACACAGTAATGTGTGTCTTGTAATTAGGGGACGGGGTGGATTTAGTTTTATTTTGTACACTCTTTTATAACGATGTTGAATGTTTCATTAGAGCAGGCTTTAACAGTTCTGCGATAAACTAGTTTATTGCACCTCTTTTTCTCGCAACGCCTCTTTTTGTGATAGGGTGTTTTGCCGTCCAACCACATTTTGCATGTGCTTTGACGTACGCCCAGTTTGCATGTCAGTAACTTACTGTACGCAATATATGCAAAGTGGTCTTACGGCAGGCGATGTAATGCCGTTTTCAAGAAGGTGCAGTAGAATATTTTCAAGGATAGGTAAAACATTAACGCCACTTTTATCGGCAGAAAACTGCAGATATAGCGGCGATAACGGCATTGATAATATGCTCTATGAATTGCAATCGAATCTAATGTTAGATGTAAAGACAAGTAACGTAGGTTTCGGTTGCAATTCATAGATCATATTATGAAGGCTATTATCGTCGTTTTATCGGCAGTGTCCTGTGGATGAAATTGACGATAATGTATTACGTCTCCTTCATAATATTCCGAAGTATCGTCGCTTTTTTGCATAATTGGCCTGAAAAAAAGCGTTGATACTTCAGCTTGTGAATAGAGCTCTTTTTGGTACAATGAGTTAGTTCTGAAAATAACTTTTTTTTAAAAAAAACAAGTGTTATGTTGTTTTTTATTTTTTAAACTTGCACCGACATTTTCAATTGTGACACAGGATCAAAATGAAATGAAAAAATGTATCTTTTGTCAGAGCATTGATGTCTCTCAATTTTTATTTTAATAAGATTGAGGCTCTGCTATCCGTACAGAAGAATTTCTCCACAGTCATTGCATTTCATGTGTACCTTCGCAAAATATGGTCTCAAGTCCATCTCTGCACTCGATGGAGATACAGGTCGTCGACCAGAAGATGTGCTGGCCACCTCTGATGGTAGTTGCGTGACCAGGGCTATTGTCGATGCCTTTGCAAATTGCACAGGGTGCACTTGTTTCACATGCCTGATCATGGTATGTATGGAAAAGGAATACTTTTTGGACGGATTTCCTCTTGAGAGAACTGAGTCACAGATCGTGCAAGTTACTTTTGGCGCATTCACTTTCTTTTGATCCTGAAGATAAGTGAAAAATTGCCAGATGAAAGATTCTTTCTTTCTTCTTAAAGGTAGTCGATCATTTTGTTCATATTCAGAAGATGAATTCGAGGCGGCAGCCATTTCAGCAAAGTCTTCCGAAAGATGTAAGACGTTGTTCTCCCTTGAGAGTACAAAAGATAGTGAGGGAAGTGGGTGGAGTGCTCCGTGAAAATTCCAGAATAGAAACTACTAAGAACCAATTGGAAGTGTTGTTTTCAAGTCACATGACTTCACATGCGCGTCTCAGGACGTGTACGCGGTGACAGTATCTGGTAACGTATGTCATTTGGAAGTAGCGGTCTAATTCAGTGAAGTTTCAAAACGTGAAATGGAGTAAACCTAAACACATCCTGATTTTGTATATCTTTTGAGGGGGATTCAAGCATACAATTGTTAAAGTATAAAACCTTTTGTGTTTTTGAAAAAATACCGGAGTGTGTGTATCCGGTCACGCACGAAAGTTTAAAAAGACACTCGGCTCCATTTACTGAAAAGTTTCATAACAATAAAAAAGAAGCCTAGGTACAGTCTCTTTGACGTACTATAAGTTCTTTGAGGGGTCTATGAATTAACTCAATGAGTTGGAATTGCAATGTTTTCTCGAAATATATAGGAGGGTGCGCGCACCCGGTCGCGCGCGAAAGTTTACAAAGGCGATCTCCATTTACTGACAAATTTCAATACGTTCAAAATAAGACAAGGTAGAGACTTTCTAATCCAGTACCGCTTCACAAGGAGTCTCTATACAACTCTGACAGTCAGGAAAACGGTTTCTTTCAGAAAAAAATATTTGCAGAAATTCATTGACAAAACTATAGGTTGCATTCACGATATAGTTCTGAATTAGCATATTAAAAACCTATGAAATTCACTGAAAAAACCATAGGTTTTACACACATTATAGTTAGGAAGTAGCATTTAAAAAACCTATGAAATTCACTGAAAAAACCATAGGTTTGACACATGTTATAGTTAGCTGGACATTTCACTCATATAAAACCAATGAAATTCCCCCGTTATAGTTACTTCAGCTAACTATAACTCGCGCGCCCGCAATGCACTGCTGATGATGTTACATATTATATATATATATATATATATAATATATATATATATATTACCTACTGGCGGTCGCCAGTAGGTAGTTATAGTTAGGATTTTTTTCAATGTTAAATCTCAAAATTTTATTTGGAATAACTTTGGCGCCGGTTGACGAATCTGCCTGAAAATTTCCTCAAAATGGCCTCGGGGAGCTCCAGTCCTTCCCTGAACGTTTGGGGGGGATGCTTTAAGCGGGGGCCGAGATAAAAGGGGGGTCCCAAAACGCATTTTCCCCATGTTAATTTCCATAGGGCGGTCGACCTCACTTTTAGCCCGAACGGCTTAATGGATTTACACCAAACTTGGCAAAATTGTAGGGACTGGTAGCCCGATGTGCCTTTGCTATGTCTCAAGATATGTGCTCCAGTGGATTTTGAGTAATTTAGGTTCAAAAAAATACATATATCTATAAGCGCGCCCCGGTACGCGCACCGGGGAGCGCACCGGGCACACCACGGGACTTGCGCACGGAAAGCTGATTGGCTCTTGGGTGTCTGTAAACATTCTAAACAGTCCGGAGCGGCCGCCATCTTGTGTCTCGGTAGGATCGAAGCCAAAGGTTTGATGTGGGGGCTTTAAAAGGGACCCGCGGGGCCAAAAAAAAAGTAATTTTTTTTTCAATTTTTTTTGCGGGGGGAGCGCCCGGTACGCGCACCGGGAAGCGGACCGGTGAGCGTACTATGGGGAAAAAAGAATGATAGACTTTTCAAATATTGTATGTTTATTAATTGTTCTTTTTGTTGTTT
This sequence comes from Lissotriton vulgaris, assembly GCF_964263255.1. Taxonomy (NCBI): domain Eukaryota; kingdom Metazoa; phylum Chordata; class Amphibia; order Caudata; family Salamandridae; genus Lissotriton; species Lissotriton vulgaris. The sequence continues at coordinate 9,837 of NW_028241422.1, read as the reverse complement.
TTTTTTTTATTTTTTTATTTAAGTACCAATATGTAGGTACCAATGCAGAGTCTAAAATTTTATATACACCGTCTCCTTTGTAGATATCTTGCATGTTGTTACAGAAGTTATTGTGGTATATGGAATTCATACCATAGTCTGTCAGGAAAGCAGAAACAATATGGAGGCAGGAGATGATAAAGAGATGTTAAATACACATTGGAGATAATATAGTGGGAGAAAGGAAGTAACTATGAGCAAACTTACTATGTAACACAAAAAAGTTGCACAGTATATTTTAAATCTGACTTTACATTATAATCGATTTTGTACTAGTTTAAGAAATACATATAAAAATGAATAATGTCTCAAACAATTTTTGAATTATTAAATATACATTTATTTTTCAGATTCCTTTTACAAATTTAACAGAACTTCTAATATTTGATTGTCGGAAATGTCCTCATTTTGAATCAGGAAATCTACTGATTGTACACATTGAAGTAGTTCATAGTCCTGTGATTCATCCATGAATTCTGAGTCATTGGGTTCAATACCTTTTTCATTGTTGCTCTCCAGAACAATTTCAATGGACATGTAATTTGCATTTGAAAAAAATATATCAGTAGAGATAGGGCACTGGGTTTAAGTTCAGACAGCTACTTTGGTTTTTTTAACACTGATTTTATCTTTGGGCAGTGTATGGTATCAGACTGGAAGTAGAAATATAAAAAGTGTATGTGATGAAGCCTAAGTAAATTCATAATTATACAAGATAAGCCTAACTCCATCCATAACTATAACAGAGAAGTCTATCTCATTCTATAACTATTACAGAGGGATAGTATATAACTATCAGAAAATGTTTTCCATATTAACTTAAAGTGCACAACATACTTCAGTTTTTAAAATAACATCTTACCTTTCAAAAAGAAGTTTAAGTTGTCAGTGACAATGCTCTTGAAATATACTTCAGGAAGTAGTAGTCAAAATGGCTGTGTTTCTCTCTCTTTCTTTATATATATTCAGGTACATAACCAATGAAATGTCATAAAATAATAGTAGAAAATGAAAGTAACATTTTAATTGGTTGTCAATTCTAACACTTCATATGTGTTTTTGTCATGTAATTTACCTCAGGATATTTAGTCAGGCCTACAGCATAAATGTCTCAATGGAATTCCATCAAATTTGGGTAAATGGTAGAGACTGCTATGTAGTAGGGCCTATTCTATATTTGATGAAAGTGTCTCCAGTGGTTTTTCTGTAAATTACTTTCCCACCTTTTTTAAGGGAGCGCTTACCGGTGCGCGCCCCGGTACGCGCACCGGCAGCTTTATGTCCACCATTTTGTATTTCGGTACAATCGAGACACAAGATGGATGACAAACAACGTTGGGAATGGGTAGAAGGGGGCACTGTAGACAGCCCCTGACCCCATAGGTTTTCTGAGGGGGGCTTAGGACGCCCATATAGGCCAAAAATAAAAATAAAAATTAAAAATTTCACGGGGGAGCGCTCCTGAGTGAAATATAAAAAATATATATACTTTTAAAAAAAAAAATATTATATTAATATACAATATAGGATTCATTTTTAGAAAAACATACCTTTCTAAGCTATAGATATTTGCGAAAAAATAACCTTAGAAATTTACTAAAAAACACATAGGTATGAGTCCATATAAAAAGTTAGGAATTAGCATTTAAAAACCCTATGAAATTCACTGAAAAAAACCATAGGTTTCACACCAGTTATAGTTAGGAATTAGCATTTAAAAAACCGATTAAATTCCCTGAAAAAACCATAGGTTTCACACCAGTTATAGTTAGGTGGAAATTTTACTGACATAAAACCAATGAAAATCCCACGTTATAGTTAGTTGGACTCACTATAACTTGCGCATGTAATGCACTGCTGATGACATCACATATTACATTACTCATGACATGTCATCTCAAATGACATGACTTGACAGTATTTATCCTTGTTGCATTACCTGACGGACGTGCGTATCTGTTTCGACCACTGTAAACAATGCTATAGGTTTGATGGGTTTGAGATGTCATCAGATGTCATCAGTGATGTCATCAGTGATGTCAGTGACCATGTCATGAATGATGTAATATGTGACATCATCAGCATTGGATTGCGGATGCGCGAAATATATAGTTAGTGCAACTAACTATATGTGGAATTTCATTGGTTTTATATCAATGAAATGTCCAGCTAACTATATAGGAGGAATTTCAATGGTTTTTTTATATGTTAATTCCTAACTATATAAGGCCTGAAACCTATGGTTTTTTCAGTGCACTTTTTAAAATCCTGCGCCACATTATATCTGCGTCAGGTATAATGCATGCAGAGGGGGTGTTCCCCCGCAAAAAGCTTTGTAATAGCGACGCAGTGAAATCTTTGAGATGTCAGTGCATCACTTTTAGGATGCTGTTGCGTCAAAATCTTGCGCCTGCTTCACAGCAGACCTTTCACATGGTGCTTTTTCCATGTGAAAGGACACATTACTGGAGTTGCGTCACTTTTGTGACGCACTCCAGCAATGCGTTACTTTTGTGTTTACAGATATGTCAGAAATACTGACATATCTGTAACTCCTTGTGAATTGATTAGTCATATATTAAATATGACATATCTGGAATGTCATAAGGAGTGCGTCCAGAAAAGTGACGCATCGCTGTTTTCACGTAGCGATACGTCACTTTTCAGAAATGAGGCCTCCAGTTTATTCACTGTGTCACCTCTACGACCCTTTCTTGCGTCAATACGTCCCTTTTGCATACATTACACCTGACGTAGGAATAATGTGGCACAGGGGTTTACAAAGTGATGTATTTACCAAGAAACGCCACTTTGTAAATATGAATAAATAAGGTGCATTTTTTATTGGAATGTTGTGTCACAAAAAGTGATGCTTTGGTGGCGTTAAAGTGACGCATGGCTTCATAAATGAAGCCTTCTACCTTCAACTCCAGCAATGCATCTTTTCTTATCCTTCAACACTCCTGTTCTTTTTCAACATTTTCATTGAATATCAACATTCCCCATATTCACTCTTCTTCTCATAACTTTCTTTTCTAACACTCACCTTCTTTCATTCCTCCTACTTCACTTCTTTTTTCCTCTCATACCTTTCTGTTCTTTCTTACTCATTCTCCTTTCAATTATCAATGCACTATATTTCACTTACTCTTCATTTTTTTAAGAATATAGCTCTTTGATGAGAATTGGAGGTAGTTCTGAAAAGAACTTTTGGTTTTCTTCTTTTAACTGAACAGGAACAAAAACAGGGAATGGAAACTGCTCAACAGGAGCAAAAAGAAAACAAAAAAAATTAGGGGTGGGAAGGGCAGCGATGGTTCTCCAATGCTCGAACCATGAGCTGGACACTTTGCTCCCCATAGGTGAGGAGTTGATTGCAGTATCTGCATCTGAGGACACCATGGTTAAAAGCAGGTTGTATGTTTGGCACCTGCTCCTGCGATTGCCCTCTCCCAGAAGAAGTTGCTCCTCCGGTTGATGTAGAGGCCCCATCTCTGGGAACCTCTTGTGCCAGAGCCCTGACACTTTCCCGGGCAAAATTCTGGGGGTGCCTCCTCTCCACATGTCGGATCATCGTAAAGTTCCCAAAAGAGTACTTTTTTGGGGGTCACCCCGTGACAGGACCTGTTTCCAGATCCTGCACTCCACTTTTGGTGCATTCACCTTCTTCTGGTCAGCTGGAATCTTAAAAAATTTCCATATGAAATGTTCCTTCACCTTTGGGGTAGGAGGCTCTTCATTGATGAACTCAGGTTCATCCTCACTGCTGGATTCTCTGGCAGCCATGGTAAATCACAAAAGATCCAGGTGCAAAAAACAGGTCTTTCAGTCACAAAAGTGAAAGAAGAAGTGAAGGAAATGGGTGGGGATTTCATTCATTGTAAAAAAAACTGTTAGCAACCAATGAAAAGTGTTATTTTAGGGTCACATGACCCGACGCGTTTACGCTGCGCGCTCCGGAGCACTTCCGGGTGCGTTTACGCAGCGCGATCGTAGGCGCTTCCGGGGCGCAAACGTGGCGCGATCGAAGGCGCTTCTGGGTGCTTTTACGCGGCGCGAATGTAGGCGCTTCCGAGGGCACTTACGTTGCGCGCCGAAGTGACGTCATCAAACTTTTACAGAAATGCATAATCATTTTCCTTATAAAAAAAAACTGATTTTATTTGTATGGTACGAAATGTTTTGCATTATTATTAACTTTTCATTCATATTTTTTTTCACGAACGACAGTAGCGCTCTGGGTGCGCTTTCAGGAGAGCTCACCGGAAAGCTTACCGGAGAGCTTAGCTGAAAGCTTCCCTGAGCGCGCACCCAGAGCGCAAAAAAAAAAAATTATATAAAAAAAAATGAATACTTACAAAAAAACAGCAAATTGTAAAAAAAAAAATGGTTAGAAACTCGATATAGAAAGGAATTAGCATTTAAAAAACCTATGAAATTCACTGAAAAAACCATAGGTTTCACACCAGTTATAGTTAGGAATTAGCATTTAAAAAACCTATTAAATTCACTGAAAAAACCATAGGTTTCACACCAGTTATAGTTAGCTGGAAATTTTACTGATATAAAACCATTGAAATTCCCACGTTATAGTTAGTCGGACTCACTATACCTTGCGCGTGCATTGCACTGCTGATGACATCACATATTACATCACTCATGACATGGTCAGTGACATCACTCATGACATCACTGATGACACCATCCTTGTCACACAGTGACAGACCTCCTTTCACTGTAAAGTAACCTTTGAAACACATATTCAAAAATAGAAACTAACATTAACAAAAAAGTGGATATACCCATACCAGTTACAACAACCAATTCAGTAATTTCACCATCTATATACAAATTCACACATTCACCAACAGTTTTATGTATTCACTCATACATATACTTACTCATCATATGTAGTGATACCCCTATTCATTCTGTTACACACCGACAGTCATCAAAAACTTACTCATACATATACTCACACATGCAAATAAACTAATAAACATCCATTTATTTGCATATACAACTATACACACATTAGCACATTACTTCTAAGGAAACTTACACATACTTACTCTCTTAAACAATCACTTATAGAAACACATACTTATTTAAACAGGAACTCTTTCAATGTCGCACTCTCACATATACTTACTTATATACATCAATGCTCATATATACAAGATTAAAACATATGTAGTTACTCATAAAGACACTAGTGAGAGAGGCATTCACTCTCTAACACACACATATACACACTCATCCACCCATACAATCCTACACAAATGCTGTCTTCAAAACACATACAAACAGTGAGTCAGTCATTGATGCATCTATGTGCTAAGTAACAGCCCCACCAAACCATACAGACACTCATACTGATACTAAAAAAACATCTAATAACCCATATACACACACATGTAGCTACTCACCAACCCATGCAGCCACTTATACACAAAGTAAAACACTGATACATATATTTAAATATTTAAACATTACTCGCTAATATATGTATTCACTAAGATACACTTAATAAGCCAGTTAACCAATCAATTTTTTTTTAAAAAACATCCATTTAGACACTTATTTAAACATTTATTCTTCCATCGACCTTAACATATACATATATAAAATATATTTATTTTTCAGAAAGACACACATTCACTGGACGATGTCATCAGTGATGTCATGAGTGATGTCATCAGTGATGTCATGAGTGATGTCACTGACCATGTCATGAGTGATGTAATATGTGATGTCATCAGCAGTGCATTGCACGCGCAAGTTATAGTGAGTCCGACTAACTATAACGTGGGAATTTCAATGGTTTTATATCAGTAAAATTTCCAGCTAACTATAACTGGTGTGAAACCTATGGTTTTTTCAGTGAATATATATATATATGTATACTCTCGCTCGTCCTGCACCTTGCTCATGCACTCGAGAGCGGATGCTTATACGGCGGAAGGTGCATCCACCAATATTCACGTTTCTTGACCCTGCCTGTTTCCAGAAAAGACACAGCACTCACCGGAGACAGTCTCCAACTTCATTGAGACTCTTCAATGCACCAGACGCGTTTTGGCAGTCACCTTACTCGAGGAATATACAACATGAATTATTTTACCTCCCATGTTTGGGTCTTCTACACCTAGGATCCCTTTTTTCTATTTTTACTTTTTCTGTCTCCTTTCTTTTTTGCACTACACAGATGACTTTTTGCACCCTCATGCATGGGTGACTTTTTGCACCCTGGCATAGGAACTTTTTTCAATCTTGTTTCAATTATGAGTGTAAGATATGCGAACACTGGACCTTAATTAGCTCCTTGGTCCCCCTTCTCTCTCTTTTTTGGTAAATATATTATGTACGGCAGCTTATCTTTATCTTTATTTTTTATCTTTATTTGTTCCCTTTTCTGGCAAGCACACAAGGCAGGCTCATTGTGTTAGGGGTTTTGGCTCAATATTCTGCCTGACTTTTATGCCACAGCATTACGTTGATTCATTCTCGACTTTCCTATTTGGGAATCTTGTGCAATATTACCTAGCGGACACTTTTCTTTCCAGCCCCCCATACATGTTGTATTTAATAAGATCATTTTATCCTTTACAATTTGGCATCAGTAATTCAGATTTACACTCCCAGTAAGAGGTGTAGTCCAGGATAGACATGATGGGTATTGTGCACTAGCAACTTGTATTATTTTTGCCCATTTCTTCGGGCATTACCGACTACAAAACCTATATATATTTGTTTTTTATAAACCAGTGCGCTGGTGCAGGGGAGTAGCAAACCCGACGCAAGCTCATGCGCAGTTTCCTCATGCACCCGCACATGCACATTAAGCTGCAATACTTTAGGACTTCCCAGAAAAGGAATACCCCTACACTTGGCCCGGTCTCCGTATTCAACCTGCGGCTTGCCGTTTCTAGATTTCTTCTGGCAGACGCATGGACAGGGGTAGATGGTGAGGAGGTAGCACTTGTATATAACTGTGAGTACACTATTTGTGCAGATATTGGGTGACTGTGAGCACCTTTGCTCAGTATTATTGACGCTCAGGTACTGTGCCGTGAAATTATTTCTCTGATCTGTGTTTATTGCTTCCACAGCCCGGCTACATGCAGGCGTCCATTACTGTGACAATTTGAGGTACTTTATTGACAGTGCTCGGCAAGCACGTTATTTTAAAATTGACAACTACTTACGCTAGGGGCTTTAATAAATGATGGGATTATCAGTTTCCATGTGGAGTACACATCAGTCAATATGCCTCATGTTATGACAAGGTTCCCCTTTTTTACATTTTTGTTTATGTGATTCTAGGCTGAGACACCTTTGAGCAGTTTATTATTGACCTGCCTTCTGTGCTTGTTCATCATTTTCTGTGTAATTGATGTGCACACAAAGGTGGCACACTTTGAAGAATCAAGTCGTTACTGATGCTCACTTGTGGTTTATTGTGTTTGTTCTTTTCCTAGGGAGCAGTCTCCATTTAGCAGCTTTAACAACAATATGGGTATGCAGGTTCGGCCCCTCCCTGGTTATGTTAAGAGGGTATTTTCAATGTATTCTTACTATTTCACGTGCACTTCACTGTTTTATTTTTATGGTCCTGATGTAGCGCTAACGACCTTAGACGATGTATGCCTTGACTATTGACACCCAGGAAAACTAGGCCTTTAGGGGCAAAATTAACAATTTTTAGCAGTTTTTTGGACTGCCAAGGGTATACCACAAAATCGCATTGCTACATGTTTACCCTTTATCATTACACTTGCACACACTTTTTTTTGGTACACAGACAAAATATCGATTTTTAAATATCGATATACAAAAATATCGAAGTTTAAATATCGATGGGACAAAATATCGAAGGTAAGTAATATCGACAGTCTTAATATCGATATTGGTATGATATCAGTAATATCGAAGTTGTAAATATCGATGTCAATAATATCGAAATTAATAACTTTGATGTTACTAATATCAATTTTTAAATACATTTAGTGTATATTATATTGTATTTATTATGTTTTATTATTTATTTTTAATGTAATTTAATTAAATATTGTCTTTTACTACTGTAGCGGGTTGTGGGTTTATAGGGGAATAGGGTGGGAAGTAATTTAATTATGTTAAATTAATTATTAATTAGTAGGAATTATTAATTAATTAATTGAGAAATAATTTTTAATTATTTTTAATTAATTGATTAATTGATAAATATGTTCTGTAGCGGGTTATGGGTTTATAGGGAATAGGGTGGGAAGTAATTTAATAATAATTAATTATTTGATATATGTTTGTACATATTTTAATTAATAATTATTGGTAATTAATTTCTATTAATTAGTTAATTAATTAATATAATTTTTGACATATTTATAATAATTAATTAGTTGGTAATTAATTAATATTAATTATTTATTTACATTAATTATAGTAATGTTTTTTATATATAATTTATTGTTATTCTTAATTAATTAATTGGGAAAGATAATATTAATTATTAAATTAAATTAATTACAGCAAATGTGCTAATATATTTACTTTATTGTTATTGTTAATTAAAAATTAATTGGTAATTAAATAATATTCATTAATTTTGGGTAAAGGAGTATTTTTAGGGTTCAGGGTCAGTTTTCAGTTTTTGTGTAAAGGGGTATTTTTAGGGTTCTGGGTCAGTTTTCAGTTTTTGGGTAAAGGGGTATTTTTAGGGTTCAGGGTCAGTTTTCAGTTCATGGGTAAAGGGGTATTTTTAGGGTTCAGGGTCAGTTTTCAGTTTTTGGGTAAAGGGGTATATTTAGGGTTCAGGGTCAGTTTTCAGTTTTTGGGTAAAGGGGTATTTTTAGGGTTCAGGGTCAGTTTTCAGTTTTTGGGTAAAGGGGTATTTTTAGGGTTCTGGGTCAGTTTTCAGTTTTTGGGTAAAGGGGTATTTTTAGGGTTCTGGGTCAGTTTTCAGTTTTTGGGTAAAGGGGTATTTTTAGGGTTCAGGGTCAGTTTTCAGTTTTTGGGTAAAGGGGTATTTTTAGGGTTTAGGGTCAGTTTTCAGTTTTTGGGTAAAGGGGTATTTTTAGGGTTCAGGGTCAGTTTTCAGTTTTTGGGTAAAGGGGTATTTTAAGGGATAAGGGTCAGTTTTCAGTTTTTGGGTAAAGGGGTATTTTTAGGTTTCAGGGTCAGTTTTGGGTTTTTGAGGTACAGGGATATTTTTAGGGTTCAGGGTCAGTTTTGGGTTTTTGGGGTACAGGCGTACAGGGTAAAAACAAAAAAAAATTAGATTGAATCAAATAAATTACATGAAAAAAATTAAAATTACTTTAAATTATTAAGTGTTTTATTTATTTTAAATGTATATGTATTAGTTTTAATTTTGTTTTAATATTTTTATTTAATAGTTGTAAAATTATATGTATTTTAAATTTATTTGTACATTATTATTAATACATTTAAAAAAACGATATTTTTGATTCCGATATTTTTGCTGTCGATATTTTTGCTCTGATATTTTTGCATATCGATATTCTGTCTGTCGATATTATGTCAGACATTCCTTTTTTTTACCCTCTTCTCTCCCTTTTCTGAGCAACAACCCACACACCCTAATGCACCATCTGGCAATCCAGTAAAAGATCTCCGATAAAGTGACCATTCGGGGGACCCGTAGGTAATTGCAGCACCGGCCCTACGAGGAGCAAACGCCCGATGAAGTAGCATGACATCCCTCTGGGTGTGTGAGGGCAGTAGAGGATTTAGAATGATTTTCCCTCCCATGTTTAGGTCTTCTACACCTAGGAT
>NW_028241421.1:0-54205 GCF_964263255.1 Lissotriton vulgaris | reverse complement strand
TCTTCTTAGCCACTATAAGCCCCTGTACTGTGAAGCGTCTACTCAATTCTTTCTTTGGCTTATCAGGTGGAGGCTCAATACTGACTGTCCCAGCCTGTCGCATGTTTCTGGTGGTGTTACATCACTCATGACATAGTCAGTGACATCACTCATGACATCACTCATGACATCTCATGACATCACTGATTACATCATCCTTGTGAAAGAGTGGCAGACCTCCTCTGACTCTAATATGACCTTTGATACACACATTAAAAATAGAAACAAACATTTTCAAGAAAATAGAGATACCAATACCAGTTACAACAACCTATTCAGTAATTCCACCATCTATATACACATCCACTCATTCAGTAACAGTTCTATATAGTCACTCATACATGTACTCAATCATAATATGTACTCATACGGGAAACATCACTTACAACGCAACTTTTACAACGACATACCATTACATCGGAACTTTTACAACGCAAAAACTTTTACAACGCATGTATTTACAACGCATGGTTTTACAACGCAGGTACCTTTAATACGCATACCATTACAACGTGAGTATTGGTAAGTATATAATTATATTTTAAATGTTATATGTTTGGGGTAAAGGGGTATTTTTAGGGTTCAGGGTCAGTTTGGGGTTTTTGGGTAAAGGGGTATTTTTGGGGTTCAGGGTCAGTTTTTAGTTTTTGGGTAAAGGGGTATTTTTGGGGTTCAGGGTCAGTTTTTAGTTTTTGGGTAAAGGGGTATTTTTGGGGTTCAGGGTCAGTTTTTAGTTTTTGGGTAAAGGGGTATTTTTGGGGTTCAGGGTCAGTTTTTAGTTTTTGGGTAAAGGGGTATTTTTGGGGTTCAGGGTCAGTTTTTAGTTTTTGGGTAAAGGGGTATTTTGGGGTTCAGGGTCAGTTTTTAGTTTTGGGGTAAAGGGGTATTTTTGGGGTTCAGGGTCAGTTTTTAGTTTTTGGGTAAAGGGGTATTTTTAGGGTTCAGGGTCAGTTTTTAGTTTTTGGGTAAAGGGGTATTTTTGGGGTTCAGGGTCAGTTTTTAGTTTTTGGGTAAAGGGGTATTTTTGGGGTTCAGGGTCAGTTTTTAGTTTTTGGGTAAAGGGGTATTTTTGGGGTTCAGGGTCAGTTTTTAGTTTTTGGGTAAAGGGGTATTTTTGGGGTTCAGGGTCAGTTTTGGGTTTTTGGGGTACAGGGGTAAAGGGTATAAATAAAATTAAAATTAAATTAAATTAAATCACATTAAATTATATTTTTTTCAATAAATTAACGATTATAAAATTAATATATATTTACCAATACTTTCGTTGTAATGGTATATGTTGTAAAGGTACCTGCGTTGTAAAAACATGCGTTGTAAATACATGCATTGTAAAAGTTTTTGAGTTGTAAAAAATGCGATGTAAAAGCATGCGTTGTAATAACATGCGTTGTATCATCATATATCCACTCATACACCTATACATCCTGTTACACTCCGATACTCATCCATAGATTTACTTACACACATACTCACACATGCCAATCAACTATCAAACATCCATTCACTTTGCATATACAGCTATACACACAAACATACACAGACTGACTCTCTTAAACGATCACTTATAGAAACGCATACTTAGTTATACAGGAACTCTTCAAATCTCTAACTCTCATATATACTCACTTATATACACCAATACTCACATATAGTAGTTTAACCCCTTCGATGCTCATGACGAGCTCAGCTCATCATAAGGCACAGTGGAGCTGTGCTCATGACGAGCTGAGCTCGTCATGAACAATGGGATTTCCAACAAGACCAGCACCGGAGGGGAATACCATCAGCATCGATGGTGTTAACACATATGTACTTAGTCATAAAGACAGTATTGAGACAGTCATTCACTCACTAAAACACCTATATACACACTCATCCACCAATACAGTCCTGCACACATGCTGTCTTCAAAACACATATAAACAGTGAGTCACTCATTAATGCATCTATGTGCTAAGTAATATCCCCCACCAAACCATATAAACACTCAGACACTCATACTGATACTCAAAAAACAACTAATAACCTATATAGACACTCATGTAGGTACTCACCAACCCATGCTGCCACTTATTCAAAAAATGTGTGAGACTGATACAGATATTTACATATTTAAACATTACTCACTAACCCATGTATTCACTAAGATACAATTAATCTTTCAATTATACAATCAATTTTACAAAAAAGTCATCCATTTAGACACTTACTTACACATTTATTCTTCCATTGACCTTTAGATATACATATATAAAAAATATTTATTTTTCAGAAAGACACACATCCATTGGATGATGTCATCAGTGATGTCATTTGAGATGTCATCAGTGATGTCATGAGTGATGTCACTGACCATGTCATGAGTGATGTAATATGTGACGTCATCAGCAGTGCATTGCGGGCGCGTGAGTTATAGTTAGCAGAACTAACTATAACAGGGAATTTCAAAGGTTTTGTATGAGTAAAATGACCAGCTAACTATAACTGGTGTGAAACCTATGGTTCTTTCAGTGAATTTCAAAGGTTTTTAAAATGCTAATTCCTAACTATAACGTGTGTGAAACCTATGGTTTTTTCAGTGTATATATATATATATATATATATTTCACCTTTCCACCTCCCGGGACACTCCTGCTTCGGTGCAAACCAGGGTCCGAGGTTACCTTGCGTTATATCTCTTTCCCATTGTGCGATCAAGTACGCGATGCACTCTCAGATGCTGCTCATTACTGGCTGTCACCTCCTCCCTCCTTTGAACTTGCTTAGGTACTCCCATTGGTGGGAGATCAGCTGGCCCTGCAGTAGTCCCGGCAGATGCAGTCTAGTAGACGACTACTTCCCCCAGCATGCACCAGATAGTGTTGGTAAAGCTGCAGGATCAATATTGCTTGCATGAGTGCTGAAAATGCAGCGCAAAAGAGGGGGGGCGTGTAGCGGCAGGTAACCCCACAAATACAATGACACAGGCTCCTTCCGGTCCCTAACAACCAAGCCCCAAGAGGTAGAAACAGAACCGGGCCGTAAAGCGGGAGGAGCTCATCCCGCTTCCCCATGCAATCATGGTCTGTCACTGACAGCAGCCTCTAGCCTGGTCCGTTCCTGAGGCGGTCCGGGGAACAATCAATCCCTTGATTACTTTCTCTCCTTGCCAGAAAAGTCCCTGGACGCTTGTTGAACAGGTCCCTGTACCGCGTTCCTGGCAGATGTGGAAAATATGCCACATGACCACTTGCTGCAAAGTAATCCAGGGACACAGCAGGGTTCACTTCAGGAGCCTTTATTCACAGGTAATTACAGCATTATGCATTTCGGCACCTACGCCTTCCTCAGATGCTGTTCATTACGGGCTGTCACCTCCTCCCGTCTTTAAACTTGCTTGGGTACTCCCATTGGTGGGAGATCAGCTGGCCCTGCAGTATCCCGGCAGATGCACTCTAGTAGACTATTACTTCCCCCAGCATGCACCATATAGTGTTGGTAAAGCAGCAAGATCAATATTGCTCGCATGAGCGCTGAAAATACCACACAAAAGAGGGGGGTCGCGTAGCGGCAGGTTACCCCATAAATACAGTGACACAGGCTCCCTCCGGTCCCCAACGTCCAAGCCCCAAGACGTAGAAACAGAACCGGGCCGTAAAGCAGGAAGAGCTCAACCAGATTCCCCATGCAATCACGGTCTGTCACTGACAGCGGCCTCTAGCCTGGTCCGTTCCTGTGGCGGTCCGAGGAACAATCAATCCCTTGATTACTCTCTCTCTCCTTGCCAGAAAACTCCCTGGACGCTGGTTGAACGGGTCCCTGTTCCGTGTTCCTTGCATATGTGGAAAATATGCCGCATGACCACTTGCTGCGAAGTAATCCAGGGACACATATATACACACACTTACATATATGTATATATATTTATATTGTTCACAGAGTTAATTTAAACTCATTTTGTATACATTTTAATTTGTAAATTAAGTTTTGATGTATGTTTTGGGTTATAAACATGTTTTAGTTTTTACTTTTTTTTAAAAAAAATTTACTTTGCATTTTCCAAAGAAAGAACAACTGAACATGACACACAGTGCAGTTTCACTGGAAGCAATGAACAATACTCCTGGAAAAATAGAAACACAGCCCACATACGCATGATCATATTGAGGAAATCAAAGAAGGAACGACTACCGTCCAGACAGGGCACTGAAGAAAACGAAGCTTGTCACATTTTCTTGATCAAGCTCAGAAAGAGGATATAGGAAATGAAGGAGAGAATGAAAGGGGAAGAAGGGAAAGTGAAGCGACAACGATAAAAGTACTCATTGCAGTAGAAGTCATGTTCCACAGATCCCTTCCCGGGGTCAGAGGAGGGCATGATGTGTACGTGCGATGCATGTAGCGTTTTTGTCATATGGAGCCCTTCTGCTTGCTACAAGCACTTGATATAGGTAATAAAGGGGGCACCATATGACGTTGAATTTAGCCACATGATCATGGATGATGGCAGTTAATGTTTTCATAGCATAGAGGGACTAAACATTCCCCCGCTGCATGTTTAGACAAGGAGGTTGAGGTTGTTTCCTCATTTGAGCCATACACAACTGTGCCACCAAGAGCAGGTGGGAGATATTTAGTTATTATTTTATTTTATACACTTATAAGGCGCGCAGCTACCCAAAAAGGGTTTCCCGGCACCGAGACACAGTACAAAGATAAGTATAATGAAATGGGGCAAGCAGAATTTAGTTCTCAAACAACCAGGTCTTGATGCTTCTCCTGAACCTGGCGTAGTTCTCCTCCTTACGGATGTGGGGAAGGTGTGCATTCCAGAGAGTGGGTCCTAGGTGTGAAAAGGACCTCCCTCCCATTCTTGCTAGCTTGAACCGAGGTACACAAAAATTAGCTGCTCGGGAATGTAAGGGCGGGCTAGTGCTTGAAGATATTTTGGTGCCGTGCCGGCTTTAATCCTGAACATGTAGCTCAGGGCTTTGAACCTGATCCGGTTCTCAACCCTGAGCCAATGCAGGTCTCTCAGGTATTTAGATACACTGGTGGTTTTAGGGATTTTGCATAGTGGTCTGGCGGCTGAATTTTGTACCAGTTGCAGTCGCCTAATTACAGCCTGATTTGAACCAAGGTACAGAATGTTGTAGTCAAGCCGAGAAGTAATGAGGGCATTGACTATGGTCTTTTGGGTAGCAGAGGGCAACATCCACAGGATTTTCCTCAGCCACTTCATGATGGTGAAACAAAGGCTGATGACTTTGTTGGCCTGTTGTCTCATGGAGAGAGCATTATCGACAAGTACCCCCAGATTACGTACATAAGTGGCTGGTGAGGGGAGGTTTTCCAAGCCAGAAGGCCAGTGTGCGGAGTTCCATAAGTCTTGGTTTTTCCCCAGGAGGAGGACCTCCGTTTTTTCTCCATTTAATTTCAGCTGGTTGTTAGATATCAAGCTGAAGATTTCGTGGAGACCTTGCTTAAGAGAAGAAGGAGCTGCGGGGTTGGATTCGGACAGTGAAAAGATAATCTGTGAGTCATCGGCGTTGTTCATGAGGGTGAGTCCTGATTTGTCTGCTACGTCTGCCAGAGGACGGAGGTACAGGTTAAAAAACAGAGGGCTCAGGATAAAGCCCTGGGGTACTCCATGGGGGGCGCTGAACGTTTCAGAACAAGCGAGGGGGGAGGTTATTTGAAACGTCCGTTTAGTCAGGAAAGACCTGATCCACTTAAGTGCATTTCCACAGATGCCATTCCTTCTTAGCGTAGTAAGTAGCTTTTTATGCGAGATGGTGTCAAAGGCCGCACTAAGATCTAGCATAATGAGTGCGACCGTTTGACCATCAACCACGAGTTCTGGATGTTCTCAGTTACTCCTAGCAGAGCAGTCTCAGTTGAGAAACCTGCCCTGAAACCTGACTGTGACGGATGAAGGAGGGAATTTTCTTCAGTGAAGTGGGTTAAAGCGAAGTGAATATGCCTTTCCAGAAGTTTCGAGAAAGCTGGTAAAAGTGATATGGGTCGGTAGTTGGCTGGTATCTCGGGATTAGCTGTGGGTTTCTTCAAAAGCGGACTGCCCATAGAGGGCTTCCAGAGTGTAGGAGCAGTGGAGCGTCTGAGGGAGGAATTTAAAGTGTCCGCGATGATATTCCAGGAGGGAACCTCCAATTGTTTCGAAACACTAATGGGAATAGGGTCGCGGGGGAGCCAGACTTTCTAGTTTTGAGGGTGGACCTCAGAGTCTCAATAGTAATCAGGGGCCAGTGGTCTAGGGAGTTTGTGGCACAAGGTGTGAACTCTGTGTCATCTTGTGGGGCGATTACACTAGTGTTCTTATTTATGTCGCTGATTATTTTATCGATTTTTTCTGTAAAGAAAATGGCAAGATCTTGGCATTGTTCTTTGTTAAGCGGGCGGGCGATAGCAGTAGTTTGTGCACCCGCTAAATCCTTCACCATATTGAAGAGAGTTCTTGCCCTGTTTGTTGCTGTGTTGATGGAGTTTGCAAAGTGAAGGGCTCGGGCCTTTATGCAGGCCGTATGATATTTATTTCTTGCTTTTTGGTATATCTCTTTTTTTCAGGTGCGTAATCTTTCTGCCACTGTCTTTCGAGTGCTTTGCACTTAGATTTTACTGATTTTAAGTGATCATTAAACCAAGGGGCTGGGGGACGGTGATGAATTCCCTTAATATGATGGGGGGGAAGACAAACGTCTGCGGCGTTAGCAACCTTGGGGGATCATCGTGGGAAAGATTCTATCTGCCCCCGGGTCATCAAAGAGGATTGTGAGTATAGCAGTAGTTGAATATTCATGATGGTCTGCACTGTATGCTTAAACTCTACCCAAAAAGTCTGGGTCAACGGGTATGATCACCAGGTGTGTATAAATGTGCCTCACTCCCTGCACCCCTTCCAGCACCAATCTGAGCCCCCAGAAATGTTGGCAAGTTTAACGGGTGTGAGATACCAGTGGGTCAATATCCTCTAGGCTTTCTCCTTGTACTGGATCCATATCGATGATGTAGCTGCCCTCTGCCATATAGCCCCCTATGTGCTGTTGGATATCTCAATAGCCAGTTCCCTTTCCCATTGAATTACATAAGCGTGTTTTTTGAGGGGCATCAGCTGCAGTTAATTTTTACTTTAAATGTCTTTGTTAAAAAATGTACTGTAATGTTCTAAAAAAAGTATAATTATTGTTTTTATATTTTTTAGTAATATATGTATATAAATTATATATAATTTAAGTTATATTACTAATAAAACGGTTTATTTTTATGTATATTATTATTTTGTATTTAACATAAATTAACTATAATTATATGAATATTAGTTTTTCATGATATTAACCTTATTTTTTATGATATTTGGTTCTATGACATTTTTGATTCGATACTTTGATCATTTACATATAAAGAGTGGAAACTCAATATTTTTGTAAACAACATTATTGAAGCAATATTGTGATCTCACAATGTTGTTGTTCTCAATATTATCACCTTAGCTGCTATGGAACGTCCAGCTCCAGTGCTGAACGTTCCATTGCACAGGTACAGCTGGAACGTCCAACGGCCGATGGCAGCACTCCCGAGGTAGTGGTGCCGTCGGCCGTTGGACTGGGCGCAGCACTTATGAGGCTAAGTCATACAACTGATGTGTGACTTACATTTTACCATGTAAACTGATTAGACTCAGTGGGGAATTATCAGCATGGTAATTTCATAGTCAGATAACTGTGCTTCCTTGGGTTCTGGTTTCAGCTGGAATCACCATTATGGACGACATTACTTTAATATTTATATGTCTTGCATTAATGTTTGATTTGTATTCTTATGATGATTTGGTAGAATGAAAAGCAAATATACGCGTATACAAACAAATTGCTTGTTTGAACATGCTGCTTCACAGTTAACACAATAAAGATAAACTGAAAAACAAATATGATGAAAATAGTTCATGTAGTGATAGCGGGATCTTTTTAAGGTCCATAATGTTTTAATAATGTTTTTATGCAAACTTTCACTTTGCTTCTAGTAATTTCCAGAATAACAAGAAGATATTTGTAACAGAGCGAGTAACACTACAAGTTTGGCATCCTGAGTAAATGTGAAAGAGGTAAATCCACTGTCTTGTCTGGTTTCCATTGGAGATGTTGACAACCAGAAAATTAAACTGTAGATCCATTTCCCAGAACCTGACTACTTCCCAGGAATCTCAACTGGAACAATTAGCCCACACTATATGCTCTCTTCTACTTCACCCTCAGATTTTGACATTTTGTTCCTACCTGCTTTCTACCTCAACACCTCCTTACTCATATGGATTTCTGGCCTTCATTGGAGGGCCTACATTCCTGTTATCATCTTTTTTCCACCATTAAACACAGTCTTGAGCTTAAACCTGGTGACAATAGGATGTCCATGTGTCTAATTCACCTTTACAACAAGCTTCTACGTCCTTCTTCCCTTCATTCGCTTTATGCCTGTATCTATAAAAACAGAATATATGTAATTTACTTTTCAAATGTATTGCTCTTGACTCACTTTTCTCATCATGTGCTTTACCTACCTCTAAATGTAACCACCCAAACTGCATTTGTTTGCTCTGTATCGCTTGCTAATATTTAAGCCATATTTGTTTCAAATTCAAAGACTTGATGTGGTTTCCATGAGAAAACCATAATTTTGCGGATAATTCCAGCTCAGTGAGGATGCGTGGGTTCCATGGGCCCTAATGCAAGCATGGAAATTGGGTCCCAACTGGTTCTGTAGTAAACAAAACAAGTGCGCACTTCGCATTGAAAGGAGGCAGCAGGGGGAGGGGATAGAGGAGGGGGCCTGCGCCGGTTTCCCTTGCTGGAGCGAGCAGGAACCATCTCTTAAAGCTCACTCCCGCAAGGGAATCGCCAAGCGGGCACATGTTGCCATTGAAAGCAATGCAACGCGTGCACGTTTTGGAGTGAAAAGGGGAACTGATTACTAAAGGTCTCTCCTAAGCAGCGCATGTGCGCTGCGCAGGCGAGACCTAAAAACCAGTCACTAATTGGGACGAAGTGGTGCCTGGTGGCACAGCACCTGCTGCACTATTGATAGCTCGAACGCTATGTTTTCTCCCTTTTATCGAGAGCAGAGACTATTGAAAAGTTGCTGCAAACCCCTGAGTGGAATCTTTTCGGGAAACGGCCTCTACAACGAAGCCGTTTCCACGAAATCCTTTACCACGCATGCTTTACAACGCATGCGTGGTTACAACGAAAGGCTTTACCACGCATACCTTTACTACAAAATACGTAGTAAAGGCATGTGTGGTAAATGAAAAAAAAAAGGGGGGGGGGTTGGGGGGTCTCCCCCATAAAAACAATAAAGCGTCGGGATAAAAAGGGGGGCTGGGGGGGTCTCCCCCCCCCAAAAAACAAAACTTACCTGAAAAGCCGAAGTGAAGAAGAAGCTGAAGCAATCGACGTCGTTAGAGAGGAAACGGAAAGTAACTTCCGCTTCCTCTCAACGACGTAACCAAAGAAGAAGGAGAGAAGGCGAGTTAAAAGGTAAGGGGCATTTTAGTAAAATAAATATATATATATTAAGGGTTAAGGGCAGGGGTAAATATAAGGAGTGGAGGCAGGGGGCATTTAAGGGGAGAGTTATAACCTTTATCAAGAGTATGCCCTCACCATGCATACATTTACAACGAAAAACGTTGTAAATGTATGCGTGGTAAAGGTATATTCGAGGTACAGGTTAAGCGTGGAAAACGAATTCCGTTGTAACGCATGCGTGGTAAAGGCATGCGTTGCAACGGAATTCGTTGTAACGTCATACATTCAATCTTTTCAGTTACTGCAAAATTATGTTTGTGTAATTCTTCATTTAAAAGACTTTCTGAACTATTTGAAAAGTACCTTTCATCACTTTCCCCACATGCCTTTTCTCTCTTTCTTTAACTTGCCAAGATTGTCATGTAACTAAACCAGAAAACTGAACCCCTCCCCCCTTTCACCCACTAGACATGGAATGCAAAGCTCGGTTACCAGTAGACAGCATGTCTTTTAATCTGGGTCATCCATTACTTTAAATGTATTAAAAGTAGACATTCCAGATGGACCAATACAGATTAAAAACTGTGGGCGCGAGATTGACATTGGCTACAACCCCATTCTGATGTTCTTTTTTCCAGCAGCTTCTAAACCCTGGAGTGCTGACCGAGGTTTCATTAAGAACCCGGCCATTCTGTTGGGGCAATAGTGCTATTTGGCCTACCCCCATCCCGATATTGCCACCTTGCCAACTGCACCAACTAATGAATGCCAAATCAGGATTGCTATGCCGATTAAATAACAAGTGTACTGTTAAATCTCCACGTATTTACGTTAAAAGCAATGGCATGCTGAACTGTGTACAAAAATCTACAAATCAAACTACTCACATACCACCATTACAAATTAAGCTTGTCTCGAGACACCTATAACACAAAAAGAAAGAGACTAGGGTAGCTATCGATTTTTCTTGTTTTCGTTGCTTTCAATTAATGTGCTTTAAAAAGCATAACAGCGAATCATTTGGGGGTTAAGGTCATGTCTTGTTACTCCTTGTGATGTCGTCAATGGTCATATGAAATGTGACATGACCTGCAAGAATTTAAAGATATACATGAAAGGATGCCACAGAAGTCCTCACTTGATATGAATACTAATCCTCTATATTCTCAATTATGAGTCATCACTTGTTGCCACAATGATTGATTGGTGCAGAGTCGGAGAGTCACCTCGCTTCAAGCTACTCTGCGTCTTTGTTGTCTTTTGAAAATGGAAAGGCTAAATGGGAATAGTTACTGGCTTGTTGGCTGTGTTTCAGCGGCAGTGCGCTTTTGATGTTCATCCAGTGTCTGGAGCTTAAAAGTGTTGGTATTTCAGAAATGTCCTTATGCTAACCACAAACGCATTTTCAATTTCTTCTAATACAATGATTTCACATATAGGAAATAAAACAGAAATAAAAGCATCCATAATGATTTTCTTTGATCTTTAGCCTCAGATGAAAAAATGTTCACCACACTTTACATAGTGTTTAAGCCTTACAAGTCAACAATTCGCTTTCACTGATCTGCAATATGGAAATTGAACTAGATGGCTGACGCTTTTACTACATACTGCCAGTGATAAAGAACCAGCTTTCTGTGGTGTCCTCAAAAATGCATTCGGCCCCTTATTTTATTGTACACACTTGTACGGCAGCCTACAGTTATAGAGTCACCATATACTTTGAGCGTGACTTGTGCATACTTAAAAACCGCAGGTGTTCCCTGTTAGTCAATTTAGCTTTTTGCATTCATTTCAGAAGTGTTTTTTAGTTTCAGTCATACTATTAGGCGTGTCATCATGTTTTGATTTTATTATTTCTAAACTACTTTTGAAAGAAGACCAGAATAGTATCACGTGTTGAAGCCCAGAGTGAAAAGTAAGATGGTCATAATCAGAGGGATTTTTTGTTTTTAGAGTCAAGGAAGGAGATAATGAATTTGGTACTTATGTGGCATTAAATGACTTACTTTTTAACAATATTAATTTGGAGACTTACTGATAGCTGTCACCCAGATATGGGTGACCCAGAGATGTCACCCAGAGATGGGTGACCCAGAGATGTCACCCAGAGATGGGTGACCCAGAGATGTCACCCATCTCTGTGTGACATTTATCGCCCAGAGATGGATGTGAGTTTCTATGTACTAGTGAACAAAAAAAAAAAAATGAAACAAATGTCTAAGTTTGATCTTATTGTTAATTGACTGTCTTTCGGGTCAGGAAGTCATGACTTCAAATTGAGGTACTAGTTTTCCCCCCCTCCTTCATAGTAGTGCTCCTCTTGTTCATGTAGTTTCTTCCTGTTCCTACCCAATTCCTCTTCCTTGAAAAATTTCAAAATTAATCAGTTATCTTGTGTAGGAAAATTAAATAGAAATGTGTGATACCTTAACTTGTATTAATGAATATGGGACACTGTCATTCTATGGCAATCACTGTTATTTATCTGCAAGCACAAGCATCTTGCAGAGATGAAAACTCAACAATGGTCCAGATCTACAGTTCAGCAATGTCTGCTAAGAGAATGTTTCTCAGATTAGTAATTGCTGGCGTGGTTGAGTAGGAGAGAAGCGGAGGCATGATGGCTGACAACCATAGTCAAAGGACGGCCACATATATGTTACGCCCAGTGAAATCGCAAATTAATTTGCCCGTCATTACACTGCTTTTCAGACGCACCCATTGGCGGATGCTCACCAAATAGAAAGCATCTCGCAGAGGTCCCTATACAGACTTTAAATGCGGACGCTGCTCGGACGTTAGAGGATGACATCACACTTGCACATGCATACAGGGATTGAAAGCCTGAAACCTGGGAAAACTTCGGGCCCCAATGGCATGCCAGCAGAAGTTTGTCAACAGAACAAGGATATACTGGGTCCTCAGATGCTTAAATTATTTATAGAGGCAAAGACAATGGGTGCACTCCTGCACGACCTTAGAAGGCCATGAAAGTGGCAATACATAAACCGTATAAGCCACCAACGACCTGTAGTTCCTATCGCCCAATCTCTCTTCTGAATATTGAAACCAAAATGATAGCCTCAATTCTTGCAAATATACTGATACCTTCAAGGCACACTTATCCATTGTGACCAAGCTGGCTTCATGCCCAAAAGGTCGACCCGATTTAATCTCAACCTACAATACAACTGGTTAGAAACAACATGCCACAGAGACAACCCCCATCTGATACTATCCATCAACGCAGAAAACACGTTTGATGCTGTCCACCTGCCCTTTCTGAGTCAGGCACTACTGAGGTATGGGTTTGAACTAAAATACCGGGCATGGATAGACCTGCTTTACAAAGACCCTGTTGCCCGTGTAAGGATGAATGGCAAAATATCGTACAAATTCCACACTGAGAGAGGAACGAGGCAGGGGTGCCCATTGTCCCCACTCCTGTTTGCCCCGATATTGGAGCCTCTGGCGTGTATCGTACACACATACCCCAGAATTACAGGCTTCAGGGAAAGGGAAGAGACGTCGGAAGGTGAACGGATATCCTTTTACACCAATGACAAACCCACGGCCAGTCCTCTCATGTCTCTTTAGCTCATTTGAGAACTACGGGGCACACAAGGCATATAAAATACACCTGGACAAATCCAGTGTATATGCAACGGGTCACACCTTATAGCCATCTGACATTTCGGGGCAACTGAAAATATCAACAGATGGCTTACAACACTTAAGAATGTATATTACCAGAAATAGAGACGAGAGCTTCGACCGTAACATTCATAGAGTCATTACGGAGTTCTACGAAGATGTGGAAAAATGGAAATCACTACTATTAACACTCCTAGGTAAAGCTGCAATGTATAAAATCATAATCATTACTCTACCAAAGCTTTTATATGTGCTCCAAAACATATACCATACACTGCCAGAATAGGTTTTTACCAAGATAGAAGGGATAGATCAGACGATCCTACGGAATAGCGGCAATCGCAGAGTGGCGCTTCATAAATTGCAAAGGAACCAATATAATGGAGCCATCTCCCTTCCAGGCATCAAAGCTAACTAATGAGTGGCCCATTTAATCATCATCAATGACTGGGAACATACACCGAGCAATAACCCCATAGAGCACGCAGGTCACCCGATCATTATCTACCAGAATATATACGCTATTGGGCCCATCAATAATTTTCCACGAATCAGGTAACCTTCACAGCGCTATCAGTAATTCGGGGTTCTTACTTTCTATATATTGCATGTGTACCTGACTTACCCATCCTTGAGATAACAGGTACCTATACTCACGACAGATCAGGAGCTAGCAGGGGTAGGAAGATAATACTAAACAAAAAAACCATATATATTGAATGTTGTTTATACCTTGTAATAACCACAAACACAGGAATTTTTAAAAGCTTTATCTAAATTATAAAAGGTTGTCATATGCCATGAGAATGAAATTTACATTAATCAAAACATCTATAACCAAGATCAGAAACACAATATAACTATGAATCAGCATGAGAATCATTTAATATTCAAAGGATACTATGAGAAGGGAAAATGCTAATCAGATCTAATCAGATTCATATTTCATCACTAAAGGTAGGTAAGAACAAGGGAACATACTACTAAATACTAGTTGGAATATACTAAGAGATTTTGGGGAAACAAATGCTTCAGACTAGATGCAACTTCTATAGGAAGGGTAAAAATGGAACATACTAAATATGCAAATAATTCAGCATTTAAGTAAGGGTGGGGGGAAAGATAAGGAACATGCTAGGAAAAAATATCTTCGTCAGAGTTCAAAGGTCAGAGACAAATCACAGGCAAGATTGCTTTATTAGGAAAAATTGGAGAGAAAGATTTAGATGGACGAATACCCACATATAAATTATATTTACCTAGGACAGAATAAGGACTAACCCTGGCCACGGGTCGGTTGGGAAAGGCGGGAAAGGACCCTCACGGACTTGGAATGCCAGTAGGCGAGCAGGTACAGCTCATGGACAGTCAGGACAGGATCACCCCAGGATTGGATCAGGACTGGGCTCACCGAAGGGTACGACCAACACCTGCAGCTTCGGATGCAACGCCTGCGCTACGCCCTCTCTGCAAGGAATCTGCCAATAACCCCGATTGGGTTCTCGAATCTCCCAGCAAAGTGCTTCGCCAGCACTTAAAAGTTTCTCCACCCCAGACTAAGTTTGTGGAAATTACGGACAGAGTGCTCCGCAGCTCTCTGTATCAATTACCTATAGAGTTCGTAGGGTCAGTGACAGGTCGGCTATTCGGACAAGTCGGACAATTTCTCTAGCTAAACCTAGGCCAGTTATACGGTTTTCGGGTCAGTGAACCACCCACAAATGTTGCAAATGTAAGGATCCCCAACTTCGGATTGGACAAAAGAGGTGGTTGGGTCATTGTCACCTCCTAGAACATGGTGTTCCCATAATTAATATTCAATTTCTTGAACCCACCCCTTACATTCCAGTTCCCTTGGCATAGGAATATGAAGACAATAGCGTACAGAGTGCAAGTATTACATTGTTACAAATATAGGTGTAGATTCGAGTCTTCTCGCTGGGCATAGGTCAGCTTCCCAGGAGCATCTCAGCTTCGGCAGCCAGCTGGCTGAGTTCCACTGCTGCAAAACTCGCATGTCCCCCATCACGTGATTTGTGACACATGGGCTTCCAAGATGGAGTAGCACCTCTCCTCCCAGGCCCCCGGAGAATGTTACATGAAAAGCAAGCAAAAACTATTTAGAAACACAGAAAAAATGAATACACTGTATACCATGATTGGCTTCACTGCACCCCTCACTTTATAATATCTATAGCATTAGGAGTTAAGCAGAAATAAACAGCTGAGCCAAAGCAGCGGTGGCAAGCAAAGAACAAAGCGGCCATATTTAGCAGTACTGCGCGTGAGCGACAAGTTCCCTCCAGAACTACGAGTGCGTCACATCACATGGGTATGACCGACGCATGCGCAGTCTGAAATCCCGCATAGCAGCGACCATGTTAGTTGCAAGCGTAGTTAGGATTAATAAACACATAGGCAAGCGTCTCTGGGACACCCGCGTGTAATGTAAAAGTGCCAAATTAATAAATGAAACAAGTTGGTTACTATATTAATGTTATGCGAGGGGTTTGAATTCAAGCAAGTCGCGTAACGTGCGAATCCTTGCTCCATCAATCCCCTCTTTGATGATAGTTACTATCATCACTATTAATGGAACCAGATGCCAACTTTCTCTTTCACATCTCAATCATTTCGATCTCAACAAACTTTTTGTTGAGTCTCTTTTCTGCATCCTTATTAGGATGGAAATTCTTTGCTCTCTTATAGATCTGATTTTTCAGCTCTTCTTATTCAAGCTCATCAACATTCCTTTTCACTCCTCTCTTATTCACAGCATACTTCTTTTTGCATTTCTGGCATTTGCAACAAATTATTATTATTAGCACAATGAAACTAATCCCTGCTATTAGCATCAGTATTTTACTCACAAGACGTTTACCTATGTTAGAAAACCTACTACCTACAGAGGAGAGACCATCAGTTAGTCTCTTCCAGGCACTGTCAACCTCCAGTGGTTTGAGTTCTCTTTCCAAATTAGTTATGTTTCTCACATATTTCTTAATTTCAACACTTTTATCTGGAATGTAAGTGTAACAATGTTGCGGTTTCAACATTCTACAGACTCCGCCCTCTTTTGCCAATAAGGTATCAAGAGCAAGTCTATTTTGTAAAACCATTGATCTAATCGCAACCAGTTCAGTATTGACCAGCAGGAAACCAGCAGCGGTGTCAGTAGATAACCGATCCACTACGGTAGACAATTTGCAAATTCGGTGTGTATTTAGAACCACTTCCACTCCAGGTATCAATGCACTAAATATATCACCTATAATTTCTCCTACACATTCTCTTCTACTACGCACTAAACCATTAGTATTTTCATTGCTTCCAGCGGCGTCATTCACATGGTATATTTTCGGGAAGACGATGCCAAAATAGCAGCTTCCATACCAGTGATCCGGTAATTTGAAATAAGCCTTGTTTCCACATATATAATAAATTCCGGGAAACACAGGTTCTGACCCATTTTTGAAACCCCAACCTCCAATTACCTTATAATTGTGTTCGCATTCACTGGAAGCGATGAATACATTGTTATAATAACTAGTCTTTTCTCTATGAAGACAAAGTTTCCCTTTTCTTTCAAAATCCAGTAACAGTGCAGTGTTCTCTTCACCATTTGAGGTGCTTTCCATGTTTTCTACCCATTTAGGAGTTTTCTGTTTTTGTCATTGGCTTTTCTTTGGAAACTCTCCCTTCTTTTCTCTGCCATATTCAAAAACATTTTCTCTTGTTCATGTAATGAACAGGTCAAATTATTTCTGTGTGCCTCACCTAAATCTATGTCACCTATAGTCAGAAAGTATTCTCCCATATAACAAGTCACATCGCTCTTGTTATGTACAATGTTCAGGTTTCCCCGAATAGTAAGTTCAGAAAATATTACGTCAGAGTTAGAATAGTAATACTGTAAAGTTCCTCTATAGAAGAGGCTTGCTAAAATGCTACAGGAAATTCCATAGGTTAGGGGTAAATGGTGATAGGTCACACCTTCAGCTACTGAAGTGGGTAGCTTCATACAGACATAACAGTCTTCTATTTCCATAGCTTCTACATAGTGTACTAACAGGTTTGCAAATACATTTAAGTGTGTTCTGTTTTTGATTCTGTGATAATGTAGTCCTCCCTCATCTGATGCATCTAAGTCCGTTTTTATCTGTCTAAGGCTAGAGGTTTTCTCACGTCTTTCTACACTTTGTGGTGTTTCTTCTGTCGGCAAAACATCTGAGTCCTTTGTCACTGGTTTAGTAGGGTACAGGTTAGAGTCTTTGCTTATCATGAAAGGTATTAAGACTGTTAGTCCTATCCATATTATCAATACTATTGCTAGACTACACAAGCATATTTTACAGCAAGTTTTACAGCAATTCTGCCTAGGTCTTCCATTCGCATTTGAATCAGACATTTTTTTTGGCTTAGAAGACGTTTTTTAACCCCTCTTTGTAACTTTACACAGGTGGCTTACGCAGGTTAAATTTCAGGTGGGGTCTTCTTCGGAACCCTGATCAGCAATCAATTCTTCGTCACTCTCGTCACTTATCTCGAGGTCTTCAAATTCCTCTAGTACTAGGTAAGTCCATTCAGGACTCCGATATTTTTCGTTTTGTCTTTTTATTCTGTCACTTCTTCTTTTAGGCTTGGCTCCAGCCTTTTCCTTTTCACTGGTAGCCCTCTTTCTGTCCTCTAACTTTTCTTCCACAGTTTTCAATCTCAGTTTTAGTCTTTTTATGAATCTTGGTTCATTTTTCTTCTTTTTAAGTCTTTTAACTGGCACTGTAATTTGGCTTTCTTCACAAGCTCTTTTGTTTTCATTCAATTGTGGCACAGCTATTTCAACACTTCCGTCTTCTCTTCCTGTCTGACTAGTCCCAGGTCTTACTACAGTTTCTTCTGCCTGGTCGCTAAACTGGCCTGGTTCAGGTGTATGCTGATTTTGACTTTCGTTTGTTTCAAGTTCTGTTTCCTGAACACGTTCGTCTATTTCTATCTGATCCTGTTCATGCACTTCGAACCCTTGATCTTCTTCCGCATGAACTTCCACCCTAATTTCTAACTGTCCCTTTTCTGTTTCTGGAGTTGTGGGAGGTGTATCGATGACCTGTCCTGTCCCTATCTGACCTTCTTCCTCATCAGATCTGTCATGGATTTCGATTATCTGATGTTCTCCTTCTAATCCTGTCTCGTTCTCTCTATCCCACTCTCTATCTAGATAGGTGTATCTCCTGGTTCTTATTGGATCAAGAGCCAGATCATCTGCAGGGAACCACTCGTCTTGACTGGTGCTCGGTTGTTCGTCCTCAGCTACTTCAAGACCATCGTCTGGAGACCCTTCAGCTGCACAAACTTCAGCCTCAGCCGCTTCTCTTTCAGTCACTCTTTTGGTATGACTTGCATGGATCCACTTGGGCGCGCCTGCACATTTCACCGCAGTTGTAGTAATGAGAATCACTTGCCTCGGTTTTCCCCACTTCGGTCCCAGGCAACTCTTTCGGGTGTGCTTCTTAAGCACAACCCAGTCTCCTGGCTTCAAATTATGGACTGGAGTTGTGGGCCTGGCGACGGCGTCTTCCCCAATCTGGTGAGAGATAGAACGCACTTGGTCACCCAGCTGCTTGCAGTATTCTAGTACCAAATCATCAGAAATACTTAGCAGTTTGTGTCCTGGTACCCATGCCTGTCGCATCACTCTTCCCATTAGTATTTCATGGGGACTCAGGCCTGTTTTTCGGTCTGGGATGCTTCTCAGTCCCATCAGGACAAGGGGCAAAGCATCTATACAATTCAATCAAGTAGAGTTGCACATCTTTCCCAGTCTTGACTTTATAGTGCCATCCAGCTGTTCTACTACTCCAGAAGCCTCTGGATGATATGCACAGGGCAGTTTTTGGGTAATTTTAAATGCCTCGAAGAGTTGAGTATTTACATCTTTGGCAAATGCCCACCTCTGTCTGATTCAACCGTGACTGGAAAACCGTACCTAGGTATCAGTTCCCTTAGTAACAACTTGGCTACAGTAATGGCATCATTCTTCTTGGCTGGGTAAGCTTCTACCCATTTTGAAAATAGGCAGACTATGACAAGAACATTGTGGTAAATATTTGATTTACCGTCCTAATTTCTATGCAGGTAAGTACTTAATCAATAATAACTCAATCGGAAAGAAAGAGGCAGAGTCCGTGGTGTTAGAGTTCTTAGGGGTTTTATTCCTTAAAAAGGAATGGTCATGACCGGATATCTTGTTCCTGCCACCACTGGGGTGTAGGAAGGGATAGAGCAATATTTTATTGACAATACATAGCTTATATACTTAAATCGTACAGTAGAAACCAATACAGTAGGCGTAACAGCTGAGAGAAACAAGATAAGAGCACACACGTGGTAGTGATACGTAATTAGAAGGCGTGAACTAGGCGTGAACATAGAGGTGTGTGCTAGAAACGTCATATGTAAGTGTCACAAGTAGGTGGGTACAAAGCAGAATGTTGCAATGTCAGCAGAAATCTGAGGCCTGGATGCGCGCGCAGCTGCATGACGTGTGATTGACGTGAAGCTGGAGGGTGCAGGGGACTTGACATTTACACTGGCGGAAAGAGACAGAAGTCTGGCATGTCAGATCAACTCGTACCTCTATCATATCTGATATCTGATGTTTAGGAACTATATTATCTAGACGGAAAAGGTCTCTGGGGCAGAAGCTATTCTATACTGACTGTGAGTGCGTGTATAAGCGTCTAAGTGTCTGCATTAGAAGCGAGGGGGGCATGGGCCTTCCATGGTAACAGAGGCTATGAAT
This sequence comes from Lissotriton vulgaris, assembly GCF_964263255.1. Classification (NCBI taxonomy): domain Eukaryota; kingdom Metazoa; phylum Chordata; class Amphibia; order Caudata; family Salamandridae; genus Lissotriton; species Lissotriton vulgaris. The sequence continues at coordinate 34,195 of NW_028241421.1, read as the reverse complement.
TACTTGCACGGAGACAGTGAGGCCGGGCCCTTTGCTCTGCAGCTGGGGGAATGTTTACTTAAACTAGTAGGCAGGAATGCATTTTCGAGGAGCGGAACAGATAATTCGAAGGTTGAATACAGTCTTGGCAGGCAGCAGGCTGAGCTAAGCGCCGCGAGCCGCGCAGGGAGTAAGGCAGAGGTCACGGGTACAGAGACAGCCTGGGCTGAGGCTTTCGAAGTCAGGAAGCAGGAAAAAGGCTCGATGGCAGAATTCAGGGCCTACTTCGCCAGAGCTGAAAAACGTGTAAAGTACACCACAAAAAGACGTTGGCATAGCATATTTAGAAACTGAATATTCAACCCATTCAGGGTGGGTCTGAAAGAGGACATGTTAACGTTGGACGCAAATGTATTTGCGTCTTCATAGCTGGCGCAGGAGGGAAGTTACATGCACTTTAAGCTGGTACATGGAGACGGTGGGGTACACGTAAGGGAACATTACTTGACCATAAAATTTATATTTCCTCAACATACCTATGTCTTTTACAAATGGGTAACTGAATAAAGTCAACCTGTAGTCTGATAAAAGGGCCTTCTGCCTTGTCAATTGTACTGGGCAATACCACTGTTTTCTTTCCAGGATTAAACTGCTGACAAGTCAAGCACCTCTGGCAAAGTGCCTCTGCAATGTTCCTGAACTTCGAATTGTACCATGTTTGTCTAAAAACACGAACCATTGCATCTCTCCCTATGTGTGTGTCTCCATATATCAGTCTTGCCATTGAAGCAACCATACTGTCTGGTAACACAGGCATACCATCCCTATAGACGATGATACCATCTCTATCTCTTGGTTGGCAATCATCTTTCTCCCATCTTGCTTTTTCTTCTGGTTCTGCTGCCTGTTGCAACCCTTTCAGTTCCTCCCAAGTTGATACATCCTTAAACACCATAAGTTGGCAGCTGTTTCCGACTCCCCCCAAGGTGATGTTCAATGACATTTTGTTTCAGGCACAATATTGGGCTATTTGGTCAGCATAACGGTTACCAGCTGTCACATTGTCATTGCTAGATTTGTGAGCAGCACACTTGACCACAGCCAGTTCTTTTGGTAACTGGATTGCTTCCAGTAGGTTCTGTACCACTTTTCCATTTCTAATACGGGTACCTGAGGAAGTCATGAATTCTCTTTGCAGCCACAATTGGCTGAAGTCATGCACAACCCCGTAACCATATTGACTGTCAGTGTATATGGTTACTCTCTTATTTTTCCCATTTTTACAAGCTCTTGTCAATGCAACCAATTCAGCTACTTGTGCAGATTTTACTCCAAATAGGTAGGATGCTTCTATTGTTTTTTCTAGAGTGAGCACAGCATAGGCAGCGCTTAGGCCTCCAGCTTCATGTCTCAAGCATGAGCCATCCACAAACACTTCACAGTCTTCTATGGGCAACGCCGTTTCCTTGATATCTGGGCGTGGTTTTGTGCTATATTCAGTAAGATCAATGCAATTATGCTCAACCTCCTCCCTGACTTCTGCAGCCAGTTTATTTGGTAATAGAGTTGCTGGGTTCAGTATATTACATCTAGTGATAGTTACATTGGCAGCACCCCTTAAAATCCTTTCATACTTAGTCAGCCGACTAGGTGTGAGTACTGAGTCTTGGTCCGGGTCAGTAGGATTACAACTGCATGTGGAACATACACAGTTACTGGATGTCCCATGACATTGGACTCACTTTGTTCAAGACTCGTGCAAGTTGCAGCTACTGCTTTCAGACATTCAGGCAATCCAGCAGGCACTGGATCTAAGGTAGCAGAAAAATATGCCACCGGACGTCTAGTAAAACCATGAACTTGAGTCATGACTGAGAGTGCGCAATTGTCTCGTGTGTCACAAAACAAGGCAAAATCCTTTGAATGGTCAGGCATTCCTAATGCAGGAGCTGAGCACAGACAGTTTCGTAATTTTATCCAGGATGTCATGCTTTCATCATCCCACTCAACTGGATCTTTTGCTCCTTTCTTGGTCATTTTTATTAATGGTTTAGCTAGGACTGCAAATCCCAAAATCCACTGCCTACAGTATCCTACCACTCCCATGAACATTCTGATGTCTTTCTGAGTACGGGGTAATTCCATGTCTCGAATTATCCTAATCCTTTCTGAAGTAACCTTCCGGATACCTTTTTCTATCTGGTGCCCCAGATATTTCACTGAATTCTTGCAGAACTGTAATTTGTCTGGCGATACCTTACACCCTCCTTTACCCAGATGGTTCAACAATGCAATGGTATCAGTAACACAGTCGTTCCGACTTTTAGACGCCACCAAGAGGTCGTCTATATACTGGACCAAAACTGATTCTCCAGGTAAGACTAATGATTAAAGGCATCTTTTTAGAATTTGGTTGAAAATAGAAGGACTCTCTGGGTAACCTTGAGGGACACGATTCCAGTCATAGACATTACTGTCAAATTCAAATGAGAAAATAAATTTGCTGTCTGGATGCAGTGGGATAGAAAAGAATGCGTGACACAAATCAAGAACGGTAAACCATCCAGCATTCCATGGAATTTGGTACAAAATCACTGCAGGGTTTGACACAATAGGACAGCAAGGGACAACAATCTTGTTTACCTTGCGCAGGTCTTGCACTACCCTGTACTTCCCGCTAGGCTTTTTGATTCCAATTATGGGCGAATTACAAGGACTGCTCATTACTTCCTGTATGATGTTGGCTTCTAGCAATTTTTTTATTTCGAGGGCAACTCCGGCTTTCACTTCTGCGTTCATTCTATACTGCTTGGTATTCGGGTAAACTGCATTTGGTTTTATGGCTATTTGAATTGGGTCTACATTTGCCATTAGTCCTACATCCCTTCCAGTGAATTCCCACACTTCTGGTATCACTGTCTGTTGGAGCTCTTCAGGTAAATATAGCATTGTCAATTTCTTAACTTCCGAGTCGGGCCTTAGCAACATTAATTTGTACAATCCGTCTTCATCCGGAGTCTGGATTTCAACGCCTTTTGGTGTGCAAAAGATGGTGCAGTTCATTTTGCACAGCAAATCACGTCCCAATAAGTTCACAGGACTAGAATCACAGACAACAAATCTGTGCATTTCTTTAAAATTTCCTATTGAGGTCTCCATTGGTTCAGTTACAGGGGTACTAATTATATGGTTTGACACACCCACTACTTGGATTGCTTCTCCCGAGAGGGGTAGGTTAGGAACGTCTGCTGTTCTCACAGTTGAACGGGTAGCACCAGTGTCCAACAGAAAGGTAACTTCATTTCCTTCAACCTTTCCTTCAATGTATGGCCCTGACTGGTCTACCGGCAAGGAGGCGCCAAGTACGCACTCCTCGTCCTCCCCCCTCAGGCCCCGTCAGTAAGGTTCATCACACAGGAATGTATCATTCAACAGGAATTGCGAGGTTGCTGCATTTCTATCTTCCTTTCCTTCCCATACCTCAACCCCCTCATTCTGCTGAGCTTGGCTCTTATAGTTAGGTCTAGGAGCGTGAGGCAACTGATTCTGTTTTACCTGTTGCTGGGTCTTTCGTGGCCCCTCTTTCTGCACCTGTGGATTTAAACCATTAATTATGACATTACCAGTCTGTAAATTCGGACATTCGTCTTTCCAGTGCCCTATCTGGCCGCACACGTGGCAGGGAAATTTCTTCATGGCCTCTTCTCGACTCATTTTAACTCAGGGTTTCCCTCCTCCCCCAGCACTTGTGTTCGGGGTATTATTATTCATTTTACTTAACTGTTTTTCTTGTTGTTCTGCCAATTTTACTTGAGCCCACACGACTTTTTCCTTTAAGGCCTTTCGCTTATTCTCCATCTCATCTTCGCAGTACTTGGCGTACTTCAGGACCTCATCTACGGGTTTACCCTGCCAACAGATTTTGTTATCTCTGATCCACTGGGAGATTTCAGGTCTCAATCCCAACACGAATCGATAAATGAAATGGGTCATATCCTTCATTTCAATATTATCGATTCCACTGTAGGTTTTGAATACCTGTAGCAGTCGCTCATAATAGGAGTGCACAGTTTCATCACGATTCTGGGTAGTTCTATCTATGCGGGTCCAATCAGTTTCTTTTGCTGGCACCTTCCCTTTCAAATATTATATTACCTTATCATACTGCCTCATTACATTCGGAGAGGGAGCTCCTGTTCTTGAGTCTCTTTCATACTCCTCACTGGGCCAATCAACTGCAATTTTACATTCTGTCCATAAATCTACAGGAACTACAATGTCAAAGAACCCATCTAGGTCCTTCAGGAGACATTTTTGAACTTTTACGAATCTCTCGACCTGCCTATACCACTCTACCGGTTTCTCTCGTAATTTCGGGAAGTCATTTGTAAAGGACACAATATCCTGTCTGGACCGTGGTACATGCACATATTTTCCCCCTGGCACTTCTCTCACAGGATACAAGGTTTCAGGTTTATCGACTTCCTTTAGAACGTATTCAGAAGTCTTCGGTCTAGCCTTACTGTCTTCCTTTTTCTTTGCCCATCTGGCTTTCCATTTTTCTAAGTCTCCCCATTTCTGCAACAAATTCAACAATTCTCTTATCTGTACCTTTTTCCCTGACACATGTTTTCTAGATCTTTATCCGAAAATTCTGCTCTATAAGGCTTTTGTAATACTTTGGATTTGCTAACATCTCTCCCTATATTAGCTGCAGTGTCCATTAGTTTCTCATGGAATGCTCTGGTGTTTCGGGTAAGGCTTTTACATATGAACAACAATTCTTCCTCGCTAAGAGTGTTAAGTCTGTCTAGTCCCACGTTTCCAGCCATTAGTTCTTCCATCTCTATTCTCAGCTTGTAAATATCCAATGGTTTCGGTTGGGGAGTTACCTTTTCTAGTTCTCTGGTCCATCGATCTATTTCTTCCGGATTCACCATTGTGGCACTTCGAGTACCTGAAGCTGTGTCTATCAGGACTTCCCTTGCACTAGTCTGTGTTCTCGTTCGAGGTACACTACTCTCTGGTTCCCTTATGGGCAGATCCAACAGGGAGACCACAGATTCGCATTCACTTGTCTGATCGTCAACTATGAGAGGCTCTTTTCTAGGTTGGGCTACAGCTGGTGTAATAACTAGAGTTTTTGGACTAGCCTGTCTATCCCCATAAAGAGGAACAACGGGACCAATAGTTTCTGGAATTGTCAAAGCTTCAGGACTAGGGTTTAACAGGGATATTTTCTGAATGAGTTCATTTCGCTGTTTAATTAAAGCTTCCTTTTCTTGTTCCTGTAAAACCTTTTCAATCGGTGTCTCATGTATTACTTGTTGAACTAAAGGAGGATACAGACTTGGGGCAGTTGGGACTGTCGTTCCTGGTCTTTCATCGCCAAATGGCCTATAGTTTGGGAAGGTTGTCTCGGGCCTACAAAATCCCTCTTTACCTGCTACATCTGTTTCACTGGCCCTTCTTTCTCTAGGGTGTCGGAAAAATGGGGTTTTTCGAGCTCAGGGACCTAGATTTCTCATCATACGGTGGTGGATTTTTCAATAATAAATCCTCCAGGCATTCATCTTCTGAATCACCTGCAGACATTAGGTGTCGGGTTTTCTCAGTGCTTTTCCCTCCCTCGGGTGCGTTTATCCCAAATACTGGAAATAGTCCCTCAACCATCATATTCTGTCTCCATTGTTTCATCTTTTTCTCTTTAGCATCTCGCTGCAATTTCGGGTACCATTTGCTCACTCCCTTATCCATTCTGGGTCTGTCTCGCTCTAAGGCCTCAATCTCCCATTCTTCTAAAGCCTCATACTGAGTCAACCTAGGTCTGGGATGTAAGTCATTCATTCGGGTCCTCAAATTAAACACAATTCTACTGTTAAAGGTACCATCTAGGGGAAATGCTAGGATTCCATCATCCTGAGTATACTTTACCCAATTCTCTAACCATACGCAGGTATGATAACCTTTATCAAACATCATAAATGATGCGGGAGTATTAGGTGGTGGAATGATTACACCTTCTCTAGTTCTAATGGGTTTGTCTTTCTTGAAATAATTTTTGATTTTGTCAGCAAATGACATTTTTCTCTTGCTTCCGTACATATTGTAAGGTCTGCCTCTTAGCATCTGCTCCTTATGGAAACCTAGATTTTTCGGATCAGGTAAAAATTCGGGATACCACATACACCTCGTCAAGCTATCTTCAAGCTCTGAGTGTGTAATTTTTGTTTACAAATGTGCTTCCAATGCTAGCGCGTCGTATAAATTTCACCAACCAACCAGTACTGTGATTGCAAATATTCTTGACCAATGGGTGCGCGGCCTTTTCGCGAGACACGGTCTCACGCTCCGGCACTCACCCCTCCTTTACAATACCAGCTTCGTTACACGCCCGCTGTTTCAACCAATACCAGCGCGGCACGGAGTGACGTCAGCGCAGCTTCGCAACCGACTCCCTCCTTCACAAGGTAACGGAAACTTTGAATTTTTCTTAAAGTGCAAGTGCTCAATTTAGTTAACAACGTATAACATTCGCCACTGTGCGCGAGTGTCTTTGTTTCACTGCAAGTAAACCTCTTCTGTCTACTTTTCATACACTACGGATAGACCCTTCTGTCTACCCTTTCACACAAGCATTAGAGAATCTGTTACTTCTTTGACTCATCCACTCTTTCCGGGATATATACTAAGTCTAAAGTTTCACCAAGGTACTCCTTTGCTATCACTCAAGCTCCGATGAACCTACTACTCCCTCCTCGTGTGACCCTTACTAGGTAATATCACAACTGAAGTTTCATTAGTGAACTCGTTGCTATCATTTATTCAACTATTCATTCAGAAAATCCTAATTAGCGCTTCCGGTTCTGCCTAACCATGCACTAATCTTCCTCACAGCAAGTGACCTCACAGTCGAGTGAATTCTGCTCACCACCCGCTATTCTATTCCCCGGGGATTCCAGACAACATAGAACAATCACTAACAATTTGTTAATCACATTCAATAATATAGCAGCATTTCATAAAATAATACTTTTATAACATTTCAAAACCAATAGCATTTAGATCGATCTATAACTGTAAGAAAATGTTATTTTTAGCAGCACATTATATTTTCACGGTTTCATCAGCAAATATCTTATCTACCTATCTTAACTAGTCCTAATCATAGCTCTCCTACCAGAAAATTACTGATAGAGTGCGCAGGTCACCCGATCCTTATTTACCAGAATATATACGCTATTGGGCCCATCAATAATTTTCCACGAATCAGGTAACCTTCACAGCGCTATCAGTAATTCGGGGTTCTTACTTTCTATATATTGCATTTGTACCTGACTTACCCATCCTTGAGATAACAGGTACCTATACTCACGACAGATCAGGAGCTAGCAGGGGTAGGAAGATAATACTAAACAAAAATACCATATACATTGAATGTTGTTTATACCTTGTAATAACCATAAACACAAGAAGTTTTAAAAGCTTTATCTAAATTATAAAAGGTTGTCATATGCCATGAGAATGAAATTTACATTGATCAAAACATCTATAACCAAGATCAGAAACACAATATAACTATGAATCAGCATGAGAATCATTTAATATTCAAAGGATACTATGAGAAGGGAACATGCTAATCAGATATAATCAGATTCATATTTCATCACTAAAGGTAGGTAAGAACAAGGGAACATACTACTAAATACTAGTTGGAATATACTAAGAGATTTTGGGGAAACAAATGCTTCAGACTAGATGCAGTACAGTTAACAGGAGTGTGACCCATATACCTAATTAGGACTGGGTAGGAAGGTATAAATGAAAAACAATGTCCCAATAGGAAATAATAAACAGTCAGTTAAATATGCATGCACATTGCATTGCTAGCAAGGGAAAAAGGAGACTCTCTTATACACTTTCAGGCAAGGTAGTAAATCATCTTGTTTTATGGTGTAAATTTATGGTCGGAATAATACAGTTATAAGCAGCACTGCATATATTCAAATTAAATGACAACCAAAAAGAAACTTGGTGCTCTACAAAAAGTGACTGTGGTGCAAGTGGCGACGCAAGTGAAGAAGTGAAACAGCAGAAACGGCGCACTGTGAGAGGGTGCAAATTATCTACAGTGAGTGGTTCGGATCATGTGACAAAGAGAAATGACAGATACAATGTTATATTTCCATTTTTTGTTTTTAGGAACCACAATATAGAAATGCGCCTATTAATAAGCTGTGTAGTCGACGGCGTTTCGATCCATATAATTAAAGATCATCATCAGGACCTGGTTGTCTTGTTTGGGGCGTGCTGAAAATTAGGGCGATATTGGATGATCGTCAGTGATTCAATGGTGACCTGCACGGGGGCTAGGTCTAGGAGCGCTGGGCGGTCATCTGTGATCCGCCGAACCAGCACGAGTCCTCAGATCAGCGTGCCGGCACCGGAGTAAATCGGTAGGTCTGTAGGGTAAAAATGGAACATACTAAATATGCAAATAATTCAGCATTTAAGTAAGGGTGGGAGGAAAGATAAGGAACATGCTAGGAAAAAATATCTTCGTCAGAGTTCAAAGGTCAGAGATAAATCACAGGCAAGATTGCTTTATTAGGAAAAATAGGAGAGAAAGATTTAGATGGGCGAATACCCACATATAATTTATATTTACCTAGGACAGAATGAGGACTAACCCTGGCCACGGGTCAGTTGGGAAAGGCGGGAAAGGACCCTCATGGACTTGGAATGCCAATAGGCGAGCAGGTACAGCTCATGGACAGTCAGGACAGGATCACCCCAGGATTGGATCAGGACTGGGCTCACGGAAGGGTACGACCAACACCTGCAGCTTCGGATGCAACGCCTGCGCTACGCCCTCTCTGCAAGGAATCTGCCAATAACCCCGATTGGGTTCTCGAATCTCCCAGCAAAGTGCTTCGCCAGCACTTAAAAGTTTCTCCACCCCAGACTAAGTTTGTGGAAATAACGGACAGAGAGCTCCGCAGCTCTCTGTATCAATTACCTATAGAGTTCGTAGGGTCAGTGACAGGTCGGCTATTCGGACAAGTCGGACAATTTCTCTAGCTAAACCTAGGCCAGTTATACGGTTTTCGGGTCAGTGAACCACCCACAAATGTTGCAAATGTAAGGATCCCCAACTTCGGATTGGACAAAAGAGGTGGTTAGGTCATTGTCACCTCCTAGAACTTGGTGTTCCCATAATTAATATTCAATTTCTTGAACCCACCCCTTACATTCCAGTTCCCATGGCATAGGAATATGAAGACAATAGCGTACAGATTGCAAGTATTACATTGTTACAAATATAGGTGTAGATTCGAGTCTTCTCGCTGGGCATAAGTCAGCTTCCCAGGAGCATCTCAGCTTCGGCAGCCAGCTGGCTGAGTTCCACTGCTGCAAGACTCGCATGTCCCCCATCACGTGATTGGTGACACATGGGCTTCCAAGATGGAGTAGCACCTCTCCTCCCAGGCCCCCGGAGAATGTTACATGAAAAGCAAGTGAAAACAATTTAGAAACACAGAAAAAATTAATACACTGTTTACCATGATGGGCTTCACTGCACCCCTTACTTTATAATATCTATAGCATTAGGAGTTAAGCAGAAATAAACAGCTGAGCCAAAGCAGCGGTGGCAAGCAAAGAGCATGTTAGAACAAAGCGGCCATATTTAGCAGTACCGCGCATGAGCGACAAGTTCCCTCCAGAACTACGAGTGCGTCACATCACATGGGTATGACCGACGCATGCGCAGTCTGAAATCCCGCTTAGCAGCGACCATGTTAGTTGCAAGCGTAGTTAGGATTAATAAACACATAGGCAAGCGTCTCTGGGACACCCGCGTGTAATGTAAAAGTGCGAAATTAATAAACGAAACAAGTTGGTTACTATATTAATGTTATGCGAGGGGTTTGAATTCAAGCAAGTCGCATAACGTGCGAATCCTTGCTCCATCACATACACCGAGCAATCACCCCATATATGCATTAGAGTGAACCTAATTTCACTCTCACTCTCACTCTCACACACACTATTTATATGGGGGAAAGGAGTGAGGAACTTACTGCTGGCAACGCAAGTGACCATGGCCACATGGAGAGGGGTGGAAAAATGGAAGGAGTGGGACCACCAAGTTATAGGAGAAACTCTTCTGTGGGTGGCAGCATGCTTGAAGGAATTCACAAAATTGCAAGGTTTTAAAGCTTGGGATATGCTAGTTATCTCGAAAATTGGGGAACATTATGGAGGAAGAGGCTCTAATTTCATTAACTTGCCTACAAAGAGAATATAAACTAAATGCAAGGCAAGATTACAAATACCTTCAAGTATAACACGCTTAGAAGGCGCAAAGGCTTAAAATGGAGGGTATGCCTGAATACGCACCACAGTAGGTGAGGCTACTCATGGGGGAAACCAGGGAGAAGGCAATATCATGGGAATGTAGGAGACTCATCAACAATAAACCAGATACCTTGGTGAGACTGAGGCCATGGTGGGAATCGGAACTGGGGACTCTAGAGCAGGACCACTGACCTGGCAAGTGTGATTGCTCTCCCCCGTGCAGCTCCACCACTAAGTGCTGCCCCTGAACTCTCTGTGTTCAGGGTGCTCAAGGTCCTCCTCCACCCACAGGCTCCTTCCTGTGCCTCATCCCTGGTGGTCCAGTGGGAGAGCACTTTGCTCTTCTGCTGTCCTACCTTTCTTGCCGCTTCCTCTTTTTCCCCTTTATTTCTCTTATTCCTTGACCTTTCATTTCCTTCCCTGCATCTCTGTGCCCTCCTTTTCTCTTCCTTCTCTTGATTTTTTCTTCTGCTCTCGATGTTTCCCCCATGTTCTTGCCCGCTGCTGCTGCCCCCGCCACCCCTCCAGTGTGTCCTGCCCACCTTCCAGCAGATCCCTACTTAATGGCGGCAACTGTGCAGCTGCTCAGCTGGCATGCTGAAGGCGAGCCAGAGGCAAGTCCATTTGCACCCATCTGCGACCCGACCAGCGCCAGGGACCCTGGTCCTCCAAACCACCAGTGGCTACGACACCTGCACCCTCCACGCACTCAACCCCAGACGCAGCAACTGCTGCCAGCTCTTGATGCCGAACAACACCCAAGGGCTCCTCTCCTGTCTACATTACCGCCATACATTCAGCCACCTACAGACCCCAGCAGAAGCCCCTATCCTTCTGGACCGCACCAATCTCAAGCTTCTCAACTGTATCCTCCTCAATGTACGTTCCTTACACAAGCATGCCATAGAAATCTGGGACCTCCTGAACACCCAAATGCCGACGTTGCCTTCCTCCCAGAAACGTGGACCAATGCTAACTCTGCACCCGACATTGCCACCACCATTCCCAATGGATACAAGATCCTGCCCAAGATAAACACCAACCGTCCAGGTGGAGGCATCACCATCGTTTACAAAAGCACCCTCTGCATGACGAACACCACCCCTGATGACACAACGACCCTCATGGATTACCTCCACTTCCAGATCCAGACCAATCCTCAAATGACTATACGCAGAATCCTCATCTAGAAGCTCCCCAGCCCCCACGCTCATTTCACCAATGCAATCACTGACCATATCACGCCCCACGCCCTCCACGGACTACATTCTACTTGGAGACCTAAACTTCCACCTGGACAACGATGATGAGCCAAATATCGACTCACTCCTAGAGAACCTAGCCAACATAGACTGAAGCAACTGGTCAATGCACCCATGCACACAGTGGGACACACGCTTGACTCCGTCTTCGCAGAAGGAAACAAAGTCTCCTACAACCACACATGGATATCTCTGGATAGATCACCACTGCATCCACTTCTCCTTCAAAAACCCACCGGACACAAGCACAACCACGCCTCCCCCACAGAAGTTGGAACAAAGTAAATGAAGAGCAGCTCACCTCTGCCCTTGCCAGCACCCACCACTGTCTACGCCGGATGCCAACACCACAGCAAGCAACCTCCACTGCTGGATCACGAACAGCGCCAACACACTCGCCCCCCTCAAGAAAACTACAGGAAACACATCAAGAAAGCAAGCTGGTTCACCCCTGCACTCCAAAAATCCTAACGCTCCTGCCAACGACTCGAAAAGACATGGAGGAACAAGAAAATCCCAGAATCACACGAAGTCTAAAGAGCAGCCACCATTGCACACCACCATCACATCAAATCCAAAAGGAAAAAATCCCACCAAGACAGAATCCTCTCCAACGGTGACAATTCCAAAGAACTCTTCTCCATCATCAAGGAATTCGCCAGACCTAACAGTGAAACAACAGACATCCCACCCTCTCAAGACCTCTGCGATAAACTCAACACCTTCTTCCAGCTCAAGATTTGAATGATCTATGACAACTTCACAAACCAAGTCCTCTGCACCACCCCTGCTCTCCATTCAAGCAACACCACCTAACAGACCCTACTTAATTGGACCCCTCTCACGAAAGGAGACACCTTGAAGACCATGAAGAGCATTCACTCTGGAGTCCCCTCAGACCCCTGCCCACCCAACATCTTGCACAGTCCGCCTCGGTCATTGCACCCATACTACGTTGGATGATCAACTGCTCTTTCAAACCCGCCACTTTCCCCGATGCCTGGAAACATGCTGAAGTCACCCCCGTCCTAAAGAAACCCACCGCAGACCAGACAGACCTCAAAAACCTCAGGCCCATCTCCCTGCTACCTTTCACTACCAAAGTCATTGAAAAGACCATCAACACACTCTATGCCACTGGATCGCTGTATTAAATGCTGCCAATTCTGTCAATTTAAACTTTGCCTCGTGTTGAAAAATCCCTCAGACTCGCTTGTTAAAGAGGTTTTCAGACTGTTTCTACAGAATTGCCGCTCATTACCCAAACATGCAGTAGAAATCCATATGTTATTAGAAGAAGAAAGCCCGGACATTCTTTTTCTGACAGAGACTTGATTGAATGCAGATGCTAGCCCTGCCATTGTGCAAGCCCTTCCGCCGGGCTATGCAATACAGAGGCTTGACAGGGAGACAGGGAGAGGTGGTGGAATACCCATTATCTATCAAAATAAATTTAGTTACTGCATCACCTTGAATTCTCTACCCGATTGTGACAGCCTTTATTTAACTATCGGTACATCCGTACATCCCATGTCAGCTCCCTTTCAGGTATTTTGGTGTATCCTCCCCCAGGTCCCCTGGGCAATTTTTGTATGGAGCTTCTCGATATTGTAGCTGGATTGGCTAGCTCTCTCCCCAGTTTAACCCTCCTTGGGGATTTTAATTTTAATTTTGAGGATGCTTCACTTTCATCCGCATTGGAAGTATTAGAAGGGTTGGAAATGCTCCAACTCCCGCAATTAGTCAGCAGGTCTACCCACAGTAAAGGCCATCTACTTGACCCCATCTTTTCTAATATCTCTAGCTTATTGGTCAAGGACCCCATTCCTCTACCTTGGGCTGACCATTTTTTAATTCCATTTGTATGAACAGCGCTGGATGCCTCTATTCCGGCTTGAGAGAAGCATTAGACATGTACGCGCATGGGCAAAATTGTTGACCAAATCACAAGTGACTATTCTGGAATACACTATTCCCACAATTGACATCAACCAAGTAACTCCCTGTGATAAATTTAATAGATGGTTAGAATCGTCACTCGATATTACTCCCTCAAAGAACGCACATATATGAAAGTGGGAGCCAACCACAAACCTTGGAATACGCCCAAACTGCGAGAACGCAGGCAGTCCAGTAAGAGGCTAGGGAGAAATTGGAGAAAAGACCCCTTAGCTGCTAATAAAATGAAATACAGAGATGAAATAAGGATCTATGAATTTGAAATAAAAGCGGCCAAATCCCTCTACTATAAAAATAGAATCACATCAGCAGCAAACTGCTCTCATGAAATTTTTAGGATTCCTAACTCATTTTTAACTCCACCTGCGCCCCCTATCGTCATTACTGATATCCCTTTACACTGCAACGCAATTGCTGAATTTTTTAATGATAAAATACAAACGATTTATAAATCTTTCCTCTGGTGACAGCCCCGCACACCTTACCCTCATTTGAATCCTCTACCTATCGTGCTGAACATCTGTTGGAAGTAATCCCCCCGCTGAACTTGATCTCACTTCGAGGGATTTTGAGTCGACTGAAATCAGGAGCTCCCACAGATGTCGCCCCCCAGTATTTTAAATCTAGTCTCTGAGACTGGATCACCCATGATCTAAAAGTAATCAACACCTTTTTAGAAAAGGGATTAGTGCCCCCCCCCCCCTCTGGAAACAGGCTATGGTTAGAGCCCTTTAAAAAAAAACTAATCTCGACCGCGAGGTACCAGCAAACTACCGCCTGATCTCTCTGCTACCAGGAATAGAAAAGGTGACTGAGAAGCACGTAAATCTTACACTTTCAATCTTCCTGGAAAACAATAACTGCCTTCATCCCACACAGACAGGATTCAGACCTCAGCAAGGCACTGAGAGTGCTCTTGTGACAGTGGTGGAAGAACTAAGAAAAATTCTGGATGGAGTAGGCTGCGCTGTATTTATTTTACTTGATCTGAGCGCAGCCTTCGACACGGTTAACCACCATATGTTAATTCAAAGACTCAGGAATGTTGGAGTTGTCGGCTCATGGATCTTTGTCTTTGAAGAGGAATTTACCTCGAAGCCAATGCCTCTTAGATGTGGGGTCCCTCAGGGCTTGTCCCTCAGCCCCACACTATTTAAAGTTTATTTGAGTCCCTTGGCAGAATTAGTAACACTCTTTGGTATCCAGATCATCTCCCATGCTGATGATACTCAGCTGGTGGTGTCGCCTAATGAAGTGGACAATTCAGGCTTAGACCTGTTTTAATTTTTATCCCACATGTAGCCGGGACCTTAGACTGCGTTGTTTTTCTTGTATAATGTATCCCCTATTTTACCCAATTGGTCCCTCCCTTCCTAACGCTTTGTATTCCACTGTTAATCCTGTAAAGCGCTCTGATACCCTCACAGGCCTGGTTCGCGCTCTATAAAACAATAAAATAAATAAATAAAACTTGCCATCATACTTGGGAAAAGTTGCTATTTGGATGGAAAGCTCTTGTCTGAAACTTAATGGAGCTAAGAGAGAGCTGATGCTCCTGGGTAATCATAAAACTCAGGGAATAGACTCCTTCTTGCCTAGATGTTTGGAACCTGCTCCTTCCCCGAATTTCCAAATTAAGATCTTTGGGGTGTAGTTGGATCACAATCCTGATTTTAAGGAGCAAACACGCAAGGTGGCAGTTTTCTGTTATGGGATCTTAAGATTGCTGAGAAAGATCCTCCCCTGCTTCCTTTTTCTGCTAGAAGAGTGCTGGTCCAGGTGCTGATTGTGTCTCGCCTGGACTACGCAAATGCACTATACATAGGAACTCCATTTTCCACCATCAAAAAGCTGCAGAATGTGCAAAACTGTGCAGCAGTCTGCTTACAAATACTTCCAAATGCACTTCAGCCAAACCCTCGCTTACATCGCTCCATTGGCTGCTGATTCAAGAAAGAATCCAATTTAAGGCTATGTGTTTAACACACAAAGCCTTCTCAGACGAAGGCCCACCAATCATCAGATACATCATTCAGCCTTATCGCTCCCTTATGTCTTCAAGATATGATAACAAGCAGTTGGCAGCACTTCCTAAAATAGGGAAATCATGAAGCGGAGGGTGCAGCTTCACGTATAATGCTGCTAAGCTGTGGAATAGCTTACCCCACTGGATTCTCCTTGAACCAAATTACTTGACCTTTCGCAAGCATCTAAAGACCTCTCTGTTCCTCTAACTCCTCTCGAACTTGATGTTGCCCTGCATTTAGCGCTGGGATGCCCCCGGGTAACCATGCACTCTAGAAATGTCTTTAAAAAAAATCAACACCCAGGTAACAAACTTCATAAAAGCTAACAACATCCTGGACATCTCCCAATTGGGATTCCGCAGTAACCACAGCATTGAGACCAACCTACTTATCGTCACCGACGACATCCACTCCCTCCTCGACCAGGGTGAAACAGTAGCCCTCATCCTTCTGGACGTCTTTGCTGCATTCGACTCCGTCTCCCACCACTCCCTAGCCACCAGACTCCGCCATGCCGGCATCCGCGGCTAGGCCCTTGACTGCATATGCTCATTCCTCACTGGCTGAACTCAGGGTGTCAGACTCCCGCCATACCTCTCAGCACAGACAGAGACCAACTGTGAAGTGCCCCAGAGCTCCTCCCTTAGCCCCACCATCTTCATCATCTACATGCCCCCCTCTTGACCATCATCAGGGACCACAGGCTCAACATCGTCTCTTATGCCGATGACACCCACCTTATCCTCTCCCTCACCAACTAACCCAAAATCACCAAACACAACTTCCAAGAAGGGATGCAAGCTGTCACCACCTGGATGAAGAACAGCTGCCTGAAACTCAACTCAGAGAAAACAGAAGTCCTCATTCTTGGGACCCACTTGTGGGACACCCCCGCGCCGCACGGCCACCAGCTGCTGCGTGTGCCCCATTGCCTTGCCCTCTGCCTCGCTGCCTGCCTCGCTGCCGGCTGCCGGCTGACTCTGCTGTTGTTTGTTTTGGTTTTTTGTTTTGACCTTCATTTGTGCCTGTTATTATTTTCTTTGTGCCCGTGTTAGCGTCCTGATCTCCATTTGTGCCTGCTGTATTTTTATTGTTGTTTTGTGCCCGTGTTAGCGTTTTCCTTCCTGTTTGCCCGCCTACCTCACCGCCCTCCGTCTTCCCTCCCCGCTCCCCGCTTCCCGCCACCACCGCTGACCCCGCCCCTTTTTTCCTTCTGTTCCCTCCCCGCTCCCGCCTCCCAGCTGCTCCGCCCACCCGCGCACTTCACCTTATATGGCGACCGTGCGAACGCGCAGCGGTCACGCGCAGCGGGCGCGCCGATTGTGCGCCGAAGGCGCGCCAAAGGTAAGCCTTCTACGCCCGTCCGCGCCTGGACCGCGCCCAGTGCCAGGACCCCTGGACCTCGAAGACCCCGGCCGACCCGCCAGACGTACTCCGCCGCCACCCTCATCGCACTCAACACCGGCCGACTCCCAGAATGCCATAAAGCCACACCACGACGCACCCACGGACCTTTCAGCTGCCACGCCTGCAAATTCACCTGCATCCGGACCTGCCTTGCACCAGCAGCCGCCAAGTCGAACACCAGCAGCACCCACCTCAAGTGCATCCTGCTCAACACTCGCTCCGTCCACAGACACGCCATCGAACTCTGGAACCTCCTAGACGCCACAGCCCCTGACGTTGCCTTCCTCACAGAGACCTGGATGAACGCCTCTTCAGCTCCCGACATCGCCATCGCTATCCCGGAGGGCTACAAGATCGTCCGGAGGGACCGCAACGCCAACCAGATGGGAGGAGGCATCGCCATCATCCACAGGAACACCATCCGTCTCACGACCAGCACCGACAACACCCTGACCACCGCCGAACACCTGCATTTCCAGATCCACACCGACCCGAACACCACCCTCAGAGGCACCCTGATCTACCGACCCCCGGGACCACGCACACAATTCAGCGAGGACATCGCCGACTTCGTCAGCCCGCATGCCCTCCCCTCCGCCGACTACATCCTCCTGGGGGACCTTAACTTCCACCTGGAGAACAACAACGGCCGCAACACCAGCACCCTGCTCGACAACCTCGCCAATCTTGGACTCAAGCAGCTGGTGTCCACCCCCACCCACCTCGCCGGACACACACTCGACGCAGTCTTCCCTTCCTGCACAGACATCGACTTCAGCCACGCCACAGAGCTTCAATGGACGGACCACAGCTGCGTCCACTTCACCTTCAAGAGAACGACGACCCACCACCACCAGCAACAGGCCGCCCGCAGAAGCTGGAACAAGATCACAGCTGACCAGCTCGCCACCTCCCTGAGCCAGCACCCTCCTACCAGCTCAGCGAACCCCAGCCAGGCCGCCTTCAACCTCACGAAGTGGATCAGCAACTGCGCGGACGAACTCGCCCCGCTGAGGACCCCGCCCAGCAGACCCGGCAGCAAGAAAGCCCCGTGGTTCACCGACGAACTCAAGAGCTCCAAGAAGAACTGCCGAGCCCTCGAGAAAGTCTGGAGAAGGGATCCTACACCGGACAACAGGACCACCTTCAAGCTGGCCATCCGGAAGCACCACCAGCTGACCCGCGCCGCCAAGAAAACTACTTTCAAGGACCGGCTGGACAACAACGCACACAACTGCAAGGAACTCTTCAACATCGTGAAAGAGCTATCCAACCCCAGCGCAGGAAACAACGACATCACCCCATCGCAAGACCTCTGCAACTCCCTCGCTTCATACTTCCACAACAAGATCGCGGACATACACAACAGCTTCAACAACCAACCAACGCACACCAAGACCGAACAACCACCCCTCACCACCACCCTCCACGCCTGGACCCCGATCAGCACCGAAGACACCATCCGCACGATGAACTCCATCCACTCCGGATCACCGACCGACCCCTGCCCTCACCACGTCTTCAACAAGGCTGACGCTGTCATCGCACCCCACCTGCGAGACATCATCAACACATCCTTCAACACCGCCACCTTCCCTGAAAGCTGGAAGCACGCCAAACTCAGCGCTCTACTCAAGAAACCCACAGCGGACCCCACCGAACTCAAGAATTACCGCCCCATCTCGCTCCTCCCGTTTCCAGCCAAAGTCATCGAGAAGACCGTCAACAAGCAGATGGCCGCCTTCCTCGAGACGAATGGATCCCTCGACCCCTCACAGTCCGGCTTCCAAACCAATCACAGCACCGAGACCGCCCTCATCGCCGCCACCGATGACATTCGAGCCCTGATGGACAACGGAGAAACAGCGGCCCTCATCCTCCTAGACCTCTCCGCGGCATTCAACACTGTCTGCCACCGCACCCTAGTACAGCGCCTCAGCAACGTCAGAATCCAGGACAAGGCGCTGGAATGGATCATCTCCTTCCTCGACGGAAGAACACAGAGAGTCCGTCTACCACCGTACAAGTCAGAGGCCACCGAAGTCATCTGCAGCGTCCCTCAAGGATCCTCACTGAGCCCCACCCTCTTCAACGTCTACATGAGCCCCCTCGCGGCCATCGCACGCCAACACAACCTCAACATAATCTCCTACGCCGACGACACCCAGCTGATCCTCTCCCTGACCAACGACCCCGCCGCCGCCAGAGCCAACCTGCACGAAGGGATGAAAGAGGTAGCCGAGTGGATGACGACCAGCCGCCTGAAACTGAACTCGGACAAGACGGAGGTCCTCATCCTGGGCTCCTCACCCTCCGCCTGGGACGACTCCTGGTGGCCTCCCGCCCTGGGCACCGCACCCAAACCGACAGACCATGCACGCAACCTGGGCTTCATCCTGGACTCCTCCCTCTCCATGACCAGGCAAGTCAACAACGTCTCCTCGGCGTGCTTCAACATCCTACGCATGCTACGGAAGATCTTCTGGTGGATCCCCACCGAGACCAGGAAGACCGTCACTCAGGCCCTCGTCACCAGCCGACTGGACTACGGCAACGCCCTCTACGCCGGTACCACCGCCAAGCTCCAGAAGAGACTCCAGCGGATCCAGAACGCCTCAGCCAGACTCATCCTCGACATCCCACGAACCAGCCACATCTCCGGACATCTGAGAGACCTGCACTGGCTCCCCGTCAACAAAAGAATCACCTTCCGCCTCCTCACCCACGCACACAAAGCCCTACACGACCAAGGCCCGAGCTACCTCAACAGCCGAATCAACTTCCACGCTCCCAAACGCCACCTCCGATCAGCCAACCACGCCCTCGCCACCGTCCCCCGCATCCGAAGAGCGACTACAGGAGGAAGGTCCTTCTCCTACCTGGCCGCCAAGACCTGGAACTCCCTCCCGACCGACCTGCGCCTGACCCAAGACCACCTCTCCTTCAGGAAGAAGCTGAAGACCTGGCTGTTCGAGCAGTAGCGGCACCCCCCCACCCCCAGCGCCTTGAGACCCTACGGGTATGTAGTGCGCTCTATAAATGTCTTTGATTGATTGATTGATTGATTGGGTCCACCCCTCTACAATGGATGACTCCTGGTGGCCCACGCCCTAGGAAATCCTCCCATCCCAAAGGACGACGCATGAAACCTCGGCATCATACTGGACTCATCACCCACAATGAACCACCAGATCAACGTCATATCCTCGACCCACTTCAACACCCTCCACACCCTTCAAAATACAATCAGATGGATCCCATCCAAATCCAGAAAATTGTCACACTCGCTATTATCAGTAGCACACTGGACTACGGCAATGAATAACCCTGGGCGGAGTTCGCGGAGTGGGGCTTCGCGGAGCTACGCGAAGTGGGCGAGAAACTACGCCCACCTCCGCACTCCGCGTAGCCCCACTCCGCAAACACCACTGGCCGCCAGCCCCGCCACCCGCCTCCCTCCCGCCCTCCCTAAATACTTTGAAATAAAAGAATCAAATAATTTAAAAGCACTTACCTTGCCGCCGCTGCCCGCCGCGTCCCCGGGGCTCGCGATCTTCCGTCTTCCGTACTAATGCGCATGCGCGGGCGGCCGCGCATGCGCATTTTCTCGTGAAAATGCGCATGCGCGGCCGCCCGCGCATGCGCATTAGTACGGAAGACGGAAGTAAGTGAGCCCCGGGGACGCGGCGGGCAGCGGCGGCAAGGTAAGTGCTTTTTAAATTATTTCATTTCTTTATTTCAAAGTATTTAGGGAGGGCGGGAGGGAGGCGGGTGGCGGCCAGCTACGCTCCGTCTGCGGAGTGCCGCCTGGCTCCGCCAGCTCCGCAAAATGCGGAGTAGGCGGCACTACGCATACTCCGCAGACGGAGCGTAGCTGGCCGCCCACCCCTAGCAATGAACTCTATGCCGGAATCAAAAGAAACTCCAATGCAAACTCCTCACCCACACATATAAGGCCTGCCACAACATTAGTTTAATATACATGAACAACCGCCTCTCCTTCCACGCACCCAAAAGACACCTCCGATCAGCCGACCTCTCTCTAGCCACTATCCCTCAAATCAACAAGGTCAGAACAG
This sequence comes from Lissotriton vulgaris, assembly GCF_964263255.1. NCBI lineage: Eukaryota > Metazoa > Chordata > Amphibia > Caudata > Salamandridae > Lissotriton > Lissotriton vulgaris. The sequence goes on along the minus strand of NW_028241421.1, from coordinate 13,123 downwards.
GAGGAAAATCCTCCTCCTACCTCACAGCCAAAGCCTGGAACGACCTCCGCCTCCACCTCTGGAAAGCCCCCAAGTACAGGAAGGACCTCAAGACCTGGCTCTTCCAATGACCCCAGGCCTCAACAGACCCAGCCCCCCAGCGCCTTGAGACCCTCGCAAGTGAGTAGCTGCACTTTACCAACTCTGATTTATTGATAGATGACCTGGATTGGGAGGCGGCATTGATGCACCCCAGGGAAGTGGCTATCAAATCACGCCTTCACCTAATACAATTAAGAATTCTGCACAAGGTGTACTACGAAAGGGTCTGCCTACATAACTTTGGAAGAGCGGCAACACCTGAGTGCCTCTGATGTATATTAGAGAGGAGACTTACTTACACACAATATAGGAGTGCCCGTTCATATACGTGTATTGGAACATAAGACCACAGAAATTGGTAAAGTTCTGGAGGTGACTGTACCAATGGACTATAAATATTTACTACTTGGGTATACCCACAGAGATAGACAGCCCCAGAGCCAAACTACCCTTTGCAAACCTGGGACTTGTAGTGGTGAAACGGGAAATGGCAAAACACCTGCGGTCGTTGGACCCAGCCACATTGCAGGAGTGGAAAAGGGGGATGGACCTTTAAGTGGCAGCTGAGAAAATGACGTAGAAGGCTTGAGGTTGCCCGTGTAAGTTTATTAAGATATGGGGTTCCTGTATGCGTTACTATGGGATTACACTTTGAGAAGGGGACTGTTAGAAGGCGACCTCCGGGGAGGGCAGGAAGTGTACCTGACCACCCTGGGACCCACCTCCCTAGGTGCAAAGACGAGCACTGGAGGGAGAGACTCCTCAGGGGGAGAGTCTGGATTCTAGGATCGTACACACTACACAAGCACCACACGACAAAGAGACACCACACCGTAGCTTCTTAAGAACGTTTCTTTATCTCGTAGTTCAAGGGGATCTTTATGATCAGAAAAGCTGGTAATTACAAGTGTAGCAGAGCTTCAAGAGTCTTGGTCAGGGTAGGGGTAGCGGGACAGTCTTTAGGATCAGAATCAATATCGTTGCGTATCCGGCGCACAGCTCTCAATCCTTGAGCCGGGGGATACGGGGCGATCTTTCAGGGTCCAGCTGGACCAGGAGAGTCAGGGAGCCGCAAGTCACTCAGCAGGGCTCAAGCAAGATGTCGTAGGTCTTACAATCTTCGGGGGAGCCGCGAGTCACTCAGCAGGGCTCAGGTGGTTCAAGGTTGCAGGGGAGCCGCGAGTCACTCAGCAGGGCTCAAGCACGATGTCGGAGTTCTTACTATCTTCAGGGGAGCCGCGAGTCACTCAGCAGGGCTCAGGTGGTTCAAAGTTGCAGGAGAGCCGCGAGTCACTCGGCAGGCTCAGATGGTTCCAGCAGAAGTCCTTCTCTGCCAAACGAGCCGCGATCACGTCAGCAGGGCTCTTGATGTTCCAGAGTCGAATCTTCCAATAGTCCCGGAGCAACCCTAGTTATAGGACTGTTCCTCTTTGATCTCCGGAATCTGGTCGGCAGGGGACTTGGCACCTGGGGGCCGTTTGTTGGGGTTTCCTGCCACGCGGCCCCTTTGATCCATTCAGTTGGTTTCGGGAGGAGTCCCAGACACACAGCAGGCGTGGAGCCAGCCCTCGGGGCGGCCGGAGGGGCGATCGAAAACCACTTCTCGAGTGGAGGTCGGAGGTGTGAAGGATACTGCTCCACCCTTTCTCACTCGCGGGGAGCGCTCTGTCCTCCCGCCAGGGTGGCGCCTCTCGGCCTAGGCCGCGCTGGCTCGGGCAGCCATCTTGGGTGCCGAAAAGTGGGCACACAGGCCCTACAGGCCGGGAAGATGGAGGCACGGGCTGGGAAGTCCGGGAAGGGTCAGGACTTAACGTGGAGGGAAGGGTTGGTTAGGCCGGGGGACTCAGGGGTCTGTTGTGGTGGAAGCTCGGACGGGAGTTGCTACGGGTCAGGGAGGACCATGCCACAAGGCCGGGTCTAACAGGGACACTCACCCTCAAAGCAGCGCATCCACAATGGGAAAGCTTGTCTTGATTACTACACCTGCCTCGTTCAAACTGTCAATGTAGATATAAAATGCAATACACCTCCTCCACGTACTGTTGCTCATGTTATATATGTATGCGAATCTAAAATTGTTGAACATGAGAAAATGTATTTAAAATATGTATTTTTTAAAGAATATTATAATCCTCTGGTGCCAAAATGCGAAATGTATTACTGGATAATCAATGCTGAGATATTTAAGAGCACATGGACAACATTTTCAATTGTTATAGAATTGCACTATATTAATGTCTCGCAGTTAGTCCAGTGGTGTTCAAAATAATGAAACTTTTGTTATTTGGGTGTCCTCAAAGGAATCTGGCAAACAACACATCCTCCCAGTTCTATATTGTATTCCTTTGCTTTAGGCCACTACACCTATTTATCCACATTTTTTCTTTTTGTAATAAAACACATTTTTAACATTTTTTTATCACAACTTAAGGATAGTTATAAAGAAGAAACAGATCACTTTAAGTTCAAATAATAATGAATTATGTAAGAGAGTTATTCAAGTGTCAATCTTTTAGATAGGACTAAAAATCTGCCAAATGGTTATAAAACCTACCTCCACATGATCTCTATTTTAACTTGCAGTTGCATAATTTTATAGAAACTTTCTCAGGAAGTGGCAAGCATGATTATATGGCTGAGAGCAACTCCAACCATTTATGTATTTTTGTTTACATTTGTACACAGCATGGCTTGACTTATAGGACATGAACATGCTTTACAGCAACCATACTTTAATGGGAAGTCACATAGGACCTATTACGAATGAAACCATGTTTCTGCATTGTAGCATAGAATCGCGGGGTGAATTTTATGCTTTGCCCTAGCAGAGACAGATTATTACATTTAAGGTACTCATAATCTCATACTTCCATTTGTTACTAAAATATTGGTCCCAGGCCACGACATACATTTACTGGACCAGAAACTGCCTTTGAAAAATCAAAAATGTATTCACCTCGGCATTATGCAATCTCATGCTCCGAAGCCATACCTTATCTATGAAATGGCAACATTAGTTGTTTCCTGCACTGATCAATAGAGAGAGTCCAGAAAGTAGACTGTTCTGGAGGGTCTGAAAGGGAAGTTCAGTAGGTTTATGAGAAAGCAAAGCAAAGAAAAATAAGCCAGCAAACACATGAAGAGGAATAACCTGGACTAAAAACCAAAAGTGTGGACATCTGCGAACATTTTGAAAGAGACAGTAGTTGGATGCAATATCTGTGGAATGGAAGTAAAAGCAGCCTGTGTATTGAGGCAAGACAAATGTTCATATTTTCATTTAATGAGGACTATTCACATTTTTGATTCACATGATCCCATTTCTCTGTAATAAGAAGTCGACACTGCTGCAAGAAATTCAAATATTTGCATTTAGGGGAAGATAGAACACACTACGGGCAGAACTACATTCAAACAATTTTTCAGCGTTGCTCTACAAACCAGAAACATGCATATTTCAGAGGATTTTCCTGAAAACAGAGTGTGTGCCAATTGACTGAACTGGAATTTGAAGTCATGACTTCCCGACTCAATGACAATCAATTAACAATAGGATTAAACTGAGACACATGTTTAATTTGTTTATTTTTTGTTCAATAGTATATAGGAACTCACATCCATCTTTCTTCACTTAGCTATCATTCAGTCTCCAAATTAATACTGTTAAAAAGTCAGTTACTATCACACATTTACCAAATTCATTATCTCTTTCCTTGACTCTAAAAACAAAAAATCATGTGAGTATGACCATATCTGAAACCCTCCATCTCTTGCCTATGAAAAAGTGAAAGGATCACAGCAAGTTCGGAGATGACCCAAATACTCTCACTGACTATGTACACGTCTCTCCATTTAACATGAATCATTCTTGCTCTACAACTTCCTGGAACCTGACCACACTGAAGATCATTTAATTTACGTGAATAGCTATCTAGAGAGCAGAATAAGATAAGATGACTAACAGGGAGCATGTGCACCATTTAGGTATGCACAAGCCACGTTCAAAGTATATGTTGACTCTGTAACTGTAGACTGCCGTACTATTTATATAATGAATAAAGGGTAGACTGCATTTTTTAAGATGCCTGGGGCCTCATTTATGAAGCCCTTGCGCCACTGGTGCGTCACTTTTTCCCATTTTAAAAGTGACGCACGGGCGGCGCCAGACCTTCATAAATAAGGCCCCTGGTTCTTTATCACTGGCAGTACATGGCTAACACTGCATGGTGCCTTTTGAGGCAGCCCTCATTTCTAGTTTGCTCAGTAACCAGTGCTAAAAGGGGTAATGATCTTTGCTAAAGACAATGGTAACCCCACCCCCCAAAAAAAACCATTGGCGAAGGTCTGTGCCCCTATCTCATAGACAAGACATTGACTTTGCAATTGCTGGTCATTAATGACTTTAAAAGCAGATCTTAGGGCCCGATGTAAGTCGGTCGGTAACGGCCGAAAATCGGTATTTTCGGCCGTTACTGATCGGTAAATAGGCGAATGGTATGTAGGGGGCATTATTTACCGAATCGGTAAAATTACCGATTCGGTAATTTTACCGATTCGGTAAAATAAGTAATCGGTAAATTTACCGATTCGGAGCCACCCATATGTAGGTGGGACTCTTCAGAGTCCCAGGAGCCTTAACGAATCGATATTTTACCATCAAATCCAATTTGATGGTAAAATACAGATTCCGGTGTGCATGCACATGTGTGCATGCACACCTATGCCATGTGACAGGCAGACCTGCCCTTAGGGCAGGTATGCCTGCCACATGGCACCCGTGCCTGTTTTGGGGGTGCCAAAGGGTGTCAAAGTGACACCCCCTGCACCCTTGTGTGAATCGGTATTTACCGATTCGGTAAATACCGAATCGGTAAAGCCCATTCATTCCTATGGGCTTCAAAGCCCATAGGAATGAATGGGCATTACCGATTCGGTATTTACCGAATCAGTAAATACCAAATTCATCCGATTTGGTATTCCAGCACATCTGGAATACCTACATGTCGGACTCATAGATTTACCGATTTTAAATTACCGAATCGGTAAAATTCGGTAATTTAAAATCGGTAAATCTTTCCTACCTACATCTAGCCCTTAGAGTATAGAAGCTGTATTGCACATCAATTGCTTTGTCTATGTCTGAACATTTTGTCTTGATAGTTTCTCCACACAAATATTGTATTGAACTGAAAAGTTTACAGACTTACTCCCTCGGGATGTTAAGGACTAAGGGCTTATTTACAAGCCCCTTATGTTTACAAGCCCCTTATGCTGAGTAACTTTTTCCGATGTTAAAAGTGACGTACGATCGGCGCAAGGTGCTTAAAATGAAACCCCTAAGATTTTGAATACATTGCACGAGAGTGGGTAGATTTTCATTAAATTTAGCCCATGAAAACACTACTCATTTCTTGACTGCAGTAGTATTGAGTGTACAATTTAGTAAATCAGCAACTAAAATATTTTGATATGTAAACATAGTGAAAAAATAAAGAGAACCAAATGATCATGTTTACATACTTTGGCACACACTTGAAACACATGTTGGGGCCTTTTTACAAGGAGTTGGGATGTTCTGGTGGCGTTAAGTCCTTCGTCTTATTTACAAGGCAGCATTAAGCCACTTGACGTTGCTTTTCACCACCTTGTAAATAATGCCCCTATTCATGCAGCATTTAGCATGAAAGGGGCGGCAATGGGTGTTGCAGTGGGCGTTATGCCACAACACTCATTGTTTTTGATGCTGCCCTATATTTACAAGGTATGGAGCAGCACCAAAAATAAGACCAGGAAATACCTGGCTTAAACAGGCGCTACGAGGAGAAGTGTTTTATATCTCCTTGTATATTGCCCTCTCCACCTGTGCTGCATTCTGCAGCACATATGGAAAGAGAAAATCGCCTGTTAAGATTGTGTATGTGCTAGGGAAAACACAGGAGTGCGCCGTATTTTTGTAAATATGATTTATGTCTGCGTTTTGGAACTGACAGAGCTAAGGAGAAGTGGAAAAAAGTGGCTCAATGATTAGAGCGGCAGACCCTGATGCAGAGGTCTAGCCCGGGACCAGGGTTCAATTACCAGCCTCGGCGGGTCTTGGGCTCAAAATTCCACTGACCTGATAATTCTCGCCTCGGTGCCTATTCCAATCATGGAGTTCCACTCTGCAACTCTGGGCAATAGCTTGCTTAATCTCCACAATGGCCCCCACAACGCTAAGGATGCCTGGCCTCCACCTTGGGGGTGCCCAGGAGTGGACGCCTCACAAGGAAAGCCAGGATGGGTTCCACAGCGGTATTCGTACAAGCGCCTTGAGACCCTTGCGGGTGAGTAGTGCGCTATACAAGTATCAATTTAAGGGTTAACAATTTAGGCGTAACACCACGCTTCATCAGTTTCTTGTACATATGCCCCTTTGTGTCAGGTTTTCATTATTATTTCAATGTAAACCTCATGCAAAGTGTAGTGGTGGTAATTACAATCTAATGCTAATCACAATTTGCATTGAATTGAAATCAAAAGTAATTCAAACTACACAATGAGCTGACATGCATTACTTTGCGTCAAGGATGCGTTCCATGAATGGTTCATAGTAATTCCCATGAAACCACCTATGAGTTTTGATGCAAATCCCTATATACCTAGAATAATAAAAAGAGATTTGCACAAAAATCCTGAGTCTCCTTGAGGTAGGTGCAACGAGGACAAACCTTTTTATCTCCCCTTTCTTTTCCTTCTTTGCATGTAGGCTGCATACTACAGCGCAAATGCAAATTGGGAAACACATTAATATATAGTTTTTGTTCCAAAAAGGACCCTTTCCTGTACAAAAACTATGCTTGCCACACTGCAGATACATTTCCACTATGGTGTAAGGGTGTCTGCATTGGTGCATGGCAGCCAAAAGTGCTCCAGCGCGGGGAGAGAGCTGAACAGCACTATCTTATCAGATATGTCGGTGTTCTATCTCTCCCACTCACACAACGTACACAGCACCTTTACTGGAAAGTGTTGAATATTGGAGGGGTCAGATTTACTATTCCCACTGTAATGTAAGTAAAAGTATTGAAAGTGTTGGGCTTTGGCGGGGTTAGACTTACTATTCCCACCACAATCTTAGCAACAGTAGGGAAAGTGCTTGACTTTGGAGGGATAAGATTTACCAATTCATCTCCAATCAGAGAAAAAAGAAGGAAAGCGGTTATCTTTGGAGGGGCCAGATTTACTATTCCCTCTGCAACGTAAGCAAAAGTAGGGAAACAGCTGGACGTTGAAGGCGTCAGATTGACTTATTCTCACTCCAACATAAGCAACAGTAAGGAAAGTGTTGGATTTTGGAGAGGTCAGAATTACTGATGCCACTCCAGATTAAGCAAAAGAAGACAAAGTGTTGTACATTTGAATGACCACATTTAGTATTTCCACAGCTAATTGAAAATAAAATATTTAATCATAGACAAAAAATAACATTTTAAATTATATTTCAAATGATGCATTTTATCATTAATTTTAAAACAAAAATGTAATTAAATTAAAGAAAATACAAATCACAAATAAAAACACAAAAAGAAATAAAAATATTTCCAGCTAAATCACTTCCCACCACAGAAAACGAACATCTGCAAACAATTAAAATGAGTATATAAAAATATAACATTAAAAAATGAAAAACTATTATAACATGAATTATTATATTAGAATTAATACAAATAATAAATACAAACTTAAATGACACAATTAGATAAATTCATTGAACCAATTAAAAATCACTACAAATTAATTAAATTAATTAATTTGTATAAATAATTATCAATTAAATAATAAAATTATATAAAAACTAGAAATTAAAAATAATAATGTATATGTTTAAAAAAACATCCCCTCCTAATCTTCTCAAGGCCAACAACCCTTTACTAAACTAACTATTTCTAATTTAATTTAAAACATTACATTTCATACAAAATGGACATACTACTAAACCAAATTAGAAGAAAAATATATAACAATTACATTATGTACACCTAACAGCTGACCTGGGCTTGCGTGGGGAAAGAGGAGCATCGCAGAGCCATCCTTGCTGGACGAGCAAGCCTTCCTGTCACCTCGCCAGCCGCCGCCTCTGCCGAGCAACATCGCGGCGGACCAGGGACTACATCCCCCAGCGGCCCTTGCGAGAGGAAGTCGCGCACTACCTGTCTCCGCCCCCGGAGGCGCTCTTAAAACAGCGAGAGCCCCGGGGAAGCGTGGGACACCTAACAGCTGACCTGGGCTTGCGTGGGGAATGAGAAGCATCGCGGAGCCATCCTTGCTGGACAAGCAAGCCTTCCTGTCACCTCGCCAACCGCCACCTCTGCCGAGCAACATCGCGGCGGACCGGGGACTACATCCCCCAGCGGCCCTTGCAAGAGGAAGTCACGCACGCCCTGTCTCCGTCCCCGGAGGTGCTCTTAAAACAGAGAGAGCCCCGGGGGGGTGGGGGACACCTAACAGCTGACCTGGGCTTGCGTGGGGAACGAGGAGCATCGCTGAGCCATCCTTGCTGGACGAGCAAGCCTTCATGTCACCTCGCCAACCGCCGCCTCTGCCGAGCAACATCGCGGCGGACCGGGGACTACATCCCCCAGCGGCCCTTGCGAGAGGAAGTCGAGCACGCCCTGTCTCCACCCCCGGAGGTGCTCTTAAAACAGCAAGAGCCCCCGCGTCGCGGGACGCGCGCGCGGGCGATGCCGGGCTGAGCCCGGGCAGAGGGCGGGCCGTCTGTGGCCATCCGGGGCAGACCGAGGCAGGGCAGGGCCACATCTCTAACATCGCCACCTCTACGCCCATGGTAAGATAGACCTACAAACAAGCTTTTTGTGCAGGACTACATTGACTATAGGTGCACTTATACCTGGGCCATAGGGAAACGAAAGTCTATGGAGCTTGCGAGCTACTGTGAACCTTATTTCTTTTAAAAAAGTGTTGAAAACCCATCTGTTTCGACAAGCCTTTTAGTTTTCTGTTCTGTGTAGGGTAGGCTGTTTATTCTGTTTTTTTCTTCTTCGCGCCAGGATACTCCGGCAGTAATGGAGCGCGTTATAAAACAGCATAATAATATGGAGGTCGGGGGAGGAGACGGAAAACCCCCTAAAAAAAGCAAGGGAAAGAAATCTAGAAAAGTGGCCAGCCATGCATCCGAGGATGTCCTGGAGCGAATCAATGTTCTTGTCAATGAATGTAGGGAGATCATCGACTCCGATCAGCGTCGGTGTAGCGGGGAGGTCCCAAGCGAGAAGGGGGACACACAAGAACCACAAGAAGCCAACAACATTTTACCAATAATACCAGCAATGTTACGGGCCAAAAGTAAACCTAAAACATTGGCCGATAATGACATTGAAAATAGGGACTGTGTGATCATACAAAACAATGACCAGGAACATGCAGCTAAGGATCAACTGGAAGGCGCGACCAGTGATATTTTACCAGCTGTTTTTGTCCCTCTAATACCCTGTCATAATAGGTTCACAGTCGTGGCTGACATTCAAAATGTGCCCCCTGCCCATCAATCAATGACACTAGAAACAGATACTACCCAAGCTGAAGGCGAGATAGCTATTTTGGACGCTGTATTCAATCACAGCAGTAGAAAGGGAGTAGCTGTGAGCGAAGAAGTACCCAACTTAACAAATCTTGTCATCCTTCTCCGAGATGAAATAGAGTCACTAAAATCATTAGTGAAGAACCTAAGCATATTAGTAAGGGGTGAGGGCGAGGGAGGTAGAAAAACCCAAGCTAACACAATAAAAAGTCTGCAAGATAGCTTCCCCCTGAAACGTAAAAGCAATCAAGCCTCAGCTAAGGGTAATGGTAGTTACTTAATCGTACCCCACCCGATTGATCCGAGTAAGTGTAGACCTGCCATACAGACAAGACCACAAGAAGCACTTATATCTAATGCTCCTAGAGTTAAAACGAATGCCCAAAATACCCAACAGAAGTTAATAAATATGATAGAAGGAACAACCGTAATGCCTAGAGCCTGCGAAAAGAATAAAACACCAGCTGCTAGCATCCAGGGGAAAAGAGGGACTAGCGATACTAACAAAGGACACCCTCTAAATAAAATCTACATGACTAGTGTCCACAAACTTGCTAAAGACAATAGGGAGTTACCCGACTCTCTCACAAACAAAGCCATTCATTGGTTGCGTCACGTGAGAGGCTGTCGGTCAGTGATAAGGGAAGATATCCTGCAGGCAAAACGGATTAGCGCCCCCAATCACAAATATGACTCCATAGAACTGACAATGAAGCATGCCTCCCTTGCTGAAAATCTCTTTGCCCTAGAATTCATGACTAGTGCCCCTGCACAATCTAAGATCCAGCTAAGAAAATCTTGCCCCCAGCTCCAAGAGCTCTCCTCTCGAGTCATGGGTGGAGTTCACGAGAGAAGTTGCTCAGGACTGGATTGCAATGATTGACATCAAATATACCCAACTGACGGGATTGGGATCACTGAGGAGCTCGTGGACCAAATAGAAATAATAGGGACCTTAGACACAGAGAACACCACAGACGTGAGTGCAGTTTACCCCGCAAAACCTAATATAGAGCTGGGTGTAACCTTTGGGGATACTTCTGAGACTAGTCCAATAGTAAGTCCTGTCAATGTAGAAGAGCTGGGTTTGTCTGCAATCCCGGTTGTATCTTCCGTCAATGGAATTTCAGAAGATATATGGGGAGAAAATGGCAGGTTAGTCTCCTGGAATATAGCGGGGTTAGGCTCTAAGCATGACTCACAGGAATGGAGAAGTTTTGTAAACTCTTATGATGTGTGTATCTTCCTGGAGATCTGGCTCTGTGAGCTATGCTTTAACGAAGGCTTCCTGAATTACTACATCCCAGCAATAAAAGGTGTCAAGGGGCGTCCAATGGGTGGCCTTACTATTTGGGTACGCCAATGTTTAGCGCTTACTGTTAAAGTAATTGACACTAGAAGCAGAGACATTCAACTCATTAGAATCGATTCGGGTCCTAAGGGTTGCCTTGACATCTATAATGTCTATGCCAGGGGTAACAGGGGAGGAAGGTCAGAAGTTTGTGCATCTTTGGTTTCCCTCTTAGAAACCCACTCGTTTGACAACAGAATTGTGGTAGCGGGTGATTTAAACAGAACTTTTAAACCCCTGGCTATTCAAGATGACTGGGCTGGAGATGAGGAGGATAGGCAATGGGGTGTCCCCAAATTACATCTGAAACCTGTCACCCGATGGTCTGAGGATATCATTTCCTTAAATGCAATATGCTATGAAAATAGCCTGAGGGCACTAAATGGAAGAACACGAAGTGACAGGTTAGGGGCTTGCACTTTTGACAACGGGAGACACAGTAGCCGAATAGAATACGTTCTATGTAGTCTAAAGCTCTGGGGACAAGTGATTGATATGGAGGTCAAAACTAGAATAGAAAGCAATCACAATCTGTTATGTGTTAAACACAAATGGTGGGCTCCACATAGCATGGGTGAGGCACGTGAGGTAGTTAATGCCCCTTTGATTGTCCCAACCAATGATATGTGCATGCTGAAATGGTTGCATGTTAAGGCTAACCAGCAAACTATAAACAGCATTAATTCCCAGGTTGATGAAGCAGTAACACTTCTTGAACAATCAAACCCTAAATATTCAGGGCGTGATAAAGCAACCAAAATCCATGAGAACCTCTTCATAGCTATTAAGGACTATTTCCAGAAACCAGCAAAGAAAGGTGACACGAGAAATGCCAAACCAGCGAAGTGGTATAATGCTGAGTGTAGGCAGACTAGAGTAGCCTTAGGAGTCGCGATCAGGGAGAGGGATATGGGGTCTATTCGTCTTGCCAGAACTGCGTACAGAAAAAGCATAGCCAATGCGAAGAAACTGTGGGATGAGCAGCATTGGCGAGAGTTAAAGGAGGCAAGCGACAAAAAAGACTCTAGACTATTCTGGAACATTGTCAAATGGGGCAAGGGGGGGTTCACCAGAGCCCCCAGATAATAATGTATCCCAGTAGGACTGGATCAACTACTTCAAGCCGCAGTATGCAGACACCCAGTCCAATAACTTGATGACTGAAGACAGACAGACCTTCTTTTTATAAAGACAATTTATTCTCCAGTAATGAGGTTATGATGGCCTTGAGTACAGTTTCAAATGGCAGAGCCCCGGGTCTAGATGGGGTGCCGGCGGATCTTTTCATCAACGACAAGGAGCGCTGGTGTAAATACATCCTTCTCCTATTGAATGCGGTTGCTCAGAGCGCTAATATACCGGCATCATGGCAATGTGCAATTATAATTCCCATCTATAAGAAAGGAGACAAATCACAACCAGGAAACTATAGGCTCATAAGCCTAATTGACACCATCCAAAAGGTGATAGGTAATGTGGTTGTCAACAGACTTTTGGACTGGGCCGAGGAAAATAACGCCTTGTCACCATTTCAAGCAGGCTTTCGAAAATCTGTAAGCACAATGGACCAGGTCTTCCGTTTTTCCCTTCTACAATGGGCGGTGGGCTTCTCCTCGAGACCAGGTTAGGGCCGCCTTCATATCCACCAAAACAGGAACCCATATGAGGTGGAGCCACATGGAGTGAGAATGATGCTCTCTTTATTCTGTTGACAGCCTGCCAGCAGCAAATGTCCTGGAGCAGCATACAACAATTACACGCCAGACGCGTTTCAGGTAATATCCTTTCTTCAGTGGCGTTGAGTTTAGCACAGACTGAAAGCGCTGCTGCAAGTGCACACCTTAAATTCAAAAGTTCAAACACCTGCCCTTGTGGGCGTTACCATTTCCCTAGCTTTCTGGGTGTTGTAGTGCACTCAAAGTAATCCCATGTGGGTGAATTGCTTGGAGTCTTTTATAAAACAAAGTAGTTCTTGCCTTCTCTCCAAGACGACTCCTGCCCCACTTTCTGGACTTAACAGGGAAGGAGTCAGTTCATTCAGCTCTGCTTGACAATCCAATCTATCCCCAATCCAATCTAAGGAACAGCAGGGAAAGTTTATGGCTTTGGAATTA